>NW_004444289.1:252827-266180 GCF_000243295.1 Trichechus manatus latirostris | reverse complement strand
ATGCCTTTTTCTCCATACCTGTTTCAAAGGACCACCAGAAGCAGTTTGCCTTCAGCTGGCAAGGCTAACAATACACCTTCACTTGCCTACCTCAGGGCTACATTAACTCTCCAGCCCTATGTCATAGTTTAGTCTGCAGGGACCTTGATCGCCTTTCCCTTCCACAAGACATCACACTGGTCCATTACATTGATGACATTATGCTGATCGGACCTAGTAAGGAAGAAGTTTCAATGACTCTGGACTTATTGGTAAAACATTTGTGTGTTAGAGGGTGCGAGATTAATCCCACAAAATTTCAGACATCTTCCACTTCAGTGAATTTTCTAGGGGTCCAGTGGTGTGGGGCATGTCGCAACATTCCTTCTAAAGTGAAGGATAAGTTATTGCATCTTGCTGCTTCCACAACTAAAAAGGAGGCACAACACATAGTGTGCTCTTTGGATTTTGTAGGCAACTTATTCCTCATTTGGATGTGCTACTCTGGCCTGTTTATCTAGTGACTCGAAAAGCTGCTAGTTTTGAGTGGGGACCAAAACAAGAGAAGGCTCTGCAACAGGTTCAGGTTGCCATGCAAGCTGCTGTGCCACTTGGACCATATGATCCAGCTGATCCAATGGTGCTTGAAGTGTCAGTGGCAGATAGAGATGCTGTTTGGAGTCTTTGGTAGGCCCTTACTGGTAAATCACAGCACAGACCCTTAGAATTTTGGAGCAAAGCTCTGCCATCCTCTGCAGATAACTACTTTCCTTTTGAGAAACAACTTTTGGCTTGTTACTGGGCCTTAGTAGAGACTGAATGCTTAACCATGGGACACCAAGTCACCATGAGGCCTGAGCTGCCCATCATGAACTGAGTGTTGTCTGACCCACAGAACCATAAAGTTGGACGTGCACAGCAGCACTCCATTATTAAATGGAAGTGGTATATTCGAGATCAGGCCAGAACAGGACCCAAAGGCACAAGTAAGTTGCATTAGGAAGTGGCCCAAATGCCCATGGTCTCCACTCCTGTCACATTACCTTCCATCTCTCAGGCTGCACCTATGGCCTCTTGGGGAGTTTCTTATGATAAGTTGACTGAGGAAGAGAAAAGTCGTGCCTGATTTACTGATGTTTCTTTGCGATATGCAGGTGCCACTCGTGGACTGCATCAGCACTACAGCCCCTTTCTGGGACCTCCCTGAAGGACAGTGGTGAAGGGAAGTCCTCTCAATGGGCAGAACTTTGAGCGGTGCACCTGGTTGTTCACTTTGCTTGGAAGGAGAAATGGCCAGATGTGCGATTATATACTGATTCATGGGCTGTGACCAATGCTTTGGCTGGATGGTCAGGGACTTGGAAGGAACATGATTGGAAAGTTGGAGACAAGGATTTATGGGGAAGAGGTATGTGGATAGACCTCTCCGAATGGGCTAAAGAAGTGAAGATATTTCTGTCTCATGTGAATGCTCACCAAAGGGTGACCTCAGCAGAGGATGATTTTAACAATCAAGTGGATAGGATGATGCATTCTGTGGAAACCAGTCATCCTCTTTCCCCAACTACTCCTGCCATTGTTCAATGGGCTCATGAACAAAGTGGCCATGGTGGCAGGGATGGAGGTTATGCATGGGCCCAGCAGCATGGACTTCCACTCACCAAGGCTGACATGGCCACAGCCTCTGCTGACTGCCTAATCTGCCAGCAGCGGAGACCAACACTGAGTCCCCGATATGGCACCATCCCTCTAGGTGATCATCCAGCAACCTGGTGGCAAGTTAATTACATTGGACCACTTCCATCGTGTAAAGGGCAGCGTTTTGTCCTTACTGGAATAGACACTTACTCTGGATATGGATTTGCCTTCACTGCATGCAATGCTTCTGCCAAAACTACCATCTGTGGACTTACTCACAATGCCTTATCCACCGTCATGGTATCCCACACAGCATTGCCTCAGATCGAGGGACTCACTTCACAGCAAATGAAGTGTGGCAGTGAGCCCATGTTCATGGAATTCACTGGTCTTACCATGTTCCGCATCATCCCGAAGCAAATGGCTTGATAGAACAATGGAATGGCCTTCTAAAGACAGAATTACAGCCCCAGCTAGGTGACAATACCTTGCAGAGTTGGGGCAATGTTCTCCAGGAGGCTGTATATGCTTTAAACCAGCGTCCAATATATGGTGCTGTTTCTCCCATAGCCAGGATTCATGGGTCCAGGAATCAAGGGGTGGAAATGGTAGTGGCACCACACACTACTACCCCTAGTGACCTACTTGCAAGATTTTTGCTTTATGTCCTCTCGACCTTATGCTCTGCAGGCCTAGAGGTCTTAGTTCCAAAGGGAGGAATGCTCCCACCTGGAGACACATCACTGATTCCATTGAACTGGAAGTTAAGAATGCCACCTGGCCACTTTGGGCTCCTTACGCCTCTGGCTCAACAGGCAAAGAAGAAAGTTACCATACTGACTGGTGTGATTGATCCTGACTACCAAGAGGAAATCATATTGATATTACATAATGGAGGTAAAGAAGAGTATGTCTGGAATGCAGGAGATTCCTTGGGGTGTCTCTTAGTACTACCATGCCCTGTAATTAAAGTCAATTGAAAACCACAGCAACCTAATTCTGACATGACTACTAATGACACAGACCCTTCAGGAATGAAGGTTTGGGTCACCCTACCAGGCAAAGAACCACAACCAGCCGAGGTGCTTGCTGAGGGCAAAGGAAATACGGAATGGGTGGTGGAAGAAGATAGTTCTAAATACCAGTTACAGCCACATGACCAGTTGCAGAAACGGGGACTGTAATTGTTATGAGTATTTGTACTTTGTATGTGTGCATCAAATATTTTTTGTTTCCTTCACTTATAAAATATAAGCTGTAAACAGGGCTGGTGCGTTTTTGATTGTACGCGTGTTAGTTGTATCATGTTAGGTGCAAGTATGACTTTCTCATTGTCTTTATTCAGAGATTATGTATGGTTTAAGGAGAGGTGTACATGTGCCAAGTTGGACTGTGATGGTTAATATTATGTGTCAACTTGGTTGGCCCATGATTCTCCATGTTTTAATGTAATCACTCCCATGATTGAATATACTGTGAGTAGCCAATCAGATGAAAGGGAGTCTCCTTGAGGGTGTGGCCCGCATCTGTATATAAGCAGACATTCTAGCTTTTTGCTCTCTCTGGATCCTGCAGCTGCTTTCTGTCGTCTCATCTCCCATTCTTGGGACTTGAGCTGTCAGCTTATCTGCCAAACCTGGGATTCGTCTATCTGTGCAGCCTGTAAGTGGGAGCCCTGCTCTCCGAACTTCCGATCTTGGGCTTGCCAGCTTCTGCAGCTGTGTGCTTGGGAGAGGCCTCTACCTTGATCCACAGACTTGGGATGTTCTAGCCTCTACAATCATGTGAGGTGTTTCCTTAATATAATCTCTCTCTATATATATATTTATACACTTTACTGGTTTTGCTTCTCTAGAGAACCCAGCCTAAGACAATATCTCTAGGGATAAACTTAAAGGAACTAATGCCTTAGGTTTCTTCATAAAGTAGAAATTCATGAAGAGCTGAGTCACAAACAGAAGATACAGAAAGAGTTCCAGTAGTTGCTGGTCCTTTCAGTTTTGCCAGACTTTTGTATTTGAGTTTACATAATTCGTTACTGGATAGAAGAAGGGATAATAGCTAATCTCTCTAGTCAGTGATTTTTTCCTGTGAGGTATCTCACAAACAGAATGCTGTCTCTGTGGTTCTCTCACTTGTTTTAATTTTTATTAATATAAACATATATGCACAAAAGAGTACAAATCAAAAGTACACAGTTCGCAAGTGAACTGACCCATGTAACTATCAGCTGCGTCAAGGAACAGAACATTTCCAGCACTCCAGAAGCCTCTGTTCCACTATGCTTTCTTCCTTTCCCTATTTCCCCTTCAAGGATAATTACTACCTTGGCTTCTAATATCATAATTTTGTTTTTCAACATTATTTAAATAGATGCATACAGTATGTACTCTTTTGTATTTGACATTTTTTGCTTAATGTTAAGTTTGTGAAATTCCATTCCTCTGTAGTAACAGTTCACAATTTTTTTTTCCTTTTTTTTAAAGACATTTAGTTTAGGGAAAAAATGATTCAGATTGCGTCTGTAGATTCTTAGACTGGATTTCTGTGATTTCAAAATAATTTTTCATATTTTCAATTTCACTTGTAAATTAGTTGATTTAACTTCTTAAATTCATGTAATTGGATGAATCAATTGGTTGAACATCTCCATGCCAAGCCGGCATCCACTCATACCAACGTTCTGTTTTGAATAGAATTTTTATCTTAATAATGCATGAAAATCCAGACAATACATACTAGTAGGAATTAGAATCCCTAAAGACTGAGGTGAAATTGAGAAATCAAGCCCCTTTACAGTTGATTGACTGACCCCTTTTTCTCTCCTAGTCAGGTAACTGAAGACAAAGGGCCTTCCAAAGCCAATGAATGAGACTAATCATTCTCAGGCGACCGAATTTGTGTTGCTGAGACTCTCTAGTTCTCAAGAGCTCCAACCTTTCTTGTCTGTCATATTTTTTCTACTCTACCTAGCTATCCTGCTGGGAAACTTTCTCATCATCCTCACTGTGACCTCAGTTGCTCGCCTTCATACCCTCATATACTTTCTCCTTGCAAACCTCTCTTTTGTAGATGTATGTGTGGCCTCTTTGCTACACCAAAAATGATTGCAGACTTACTGCTAGAGTGAAAACTTTCTTTTCAAGCCTGTATGGCTTCGATTTTCTTTGTTCATCTCTTTGCTGGTGGTGAAATGGTGCTCCTTGTGTCTGTGGCCAATGATCATTATGTTGCTATATGCAAACCTCTCCACTACATGACAATCATGAGCCGCCGCGAGTGTTTTATTCTTGTCCTCATCCCATGGTGTGTTGGCTTCATCCATACTGTTAGCCAGTTGGCATTTACTGTTAACTTAACCTTTTGTGGTCCTAATGAGGTAGATAGTTTCTTCGGTGACCTCTCTCTAGTGACCAAGCTAGCCTGCATCTACTAATTGTTGCAGACAGTGTCTTTCTTTATGAGTTCCTTCCTCCTCTTTGTGGTCTCCTACACTGTGATACTCATCACAGTGAGAAATTGCTCCTCTGCTAGCATGACAAAGGCCCGCTCCACCCTGATTGCCCATATCACTGTGGTCACATTGTTCTTTGGACCATGCATTTTCATCTACGTGTGGCCCTTCAGCAGTTATTCAGTGGACAAAGTTCTTGCTGTGTCCTACACCATCATTACTCCCATCTTAAACCTAGTTATCTATACTAAGAAACAAAGAGATGAAGGCAGCTATGTCAAAACTGATAATCCAGTATCTGAGGCCTGGCCAGACATCGACAGTCATAAGAAATGCTTTTTTTCCTGGAAACAAAATAAACCCACAAGACCATTACCACTCTAGACTGTTACAAATGTAATTGCTGTGATATTAAAGCAAATCATCTTGACTAGTGGGAAGGAATGATTATCTTGGATTAAAGGATGATTTCCTATGATAATAAAAAAAGTAATAGAATGAATGTTAGCAATTTTAATATTCTTCCCTGCACTTTTTTTCTCTCTTTTTATTTCTGTTTGCTCCTTTTTATTCTTTATTCAAAATGTATTTAAGACACAGGCTTATTGGCTGTGAAACAATAGGAAATGACATTTACTTACAAATAAACTTTGCCCTGTCTTCTCAAAAAAGTACTGTTCAGACTCCACTTTTGAATGATAATAGGTATATTTCTTTATACCATAGAGATAATAGATGTATTTACATATGTAACATATGATATATACTAGATGATGTATTATATACAATATACGGTATACCTAGTTAAGAAGAGATTTAATACTGTACTATGTAAGTAACAGCATGAAGAGAATTCTATGATTGATGGTAATGGTGTCAGTGAATGTGTAAAAGGTCCTGACTATCCAGCAAAAGACATTTACATCAACACTTCACAAATTCTTGTCTGAAGTGGCTACTTAATAAATATTAATTATGGGTAATAACTTATTGAATAAATTTACCAACGTATTTTGTGTTTGGTTATGTTAGTGTATGTTTAATAATAAAATTTCATTCTTCTAGCAAATACCTGTATTTGATTTACCTAGAGTGCAGTTAACAAGGACAAGAGTCTGATCCATCTGCTTCTTTCTTTTACCTCAAGGGATATTCTTATGATGAAGGAATCAAAGGGTAGCAGGCCAGCTGCTGTAACTTCTTCCTCTCACATACTCATAAGCATATTATTTGCTGCAGCCTTGACCCCATCAAGATCACCTCTATTATAACATTTTAACTGCCCTAAAATACACATTCCAGAAAACACTGCAACTAATAGAGATATAATAAAATAAAGGGCCACCAATTAAATCAGTTTATTAAAATATGATTTTCACACAATTATTTGAGTGTGAAAATTATCAATTATATAGAAACAGAAGCAAAGAAATAACTGTGAAAAGTGTTGAAGATAGTTATTAATAATTTAGGTTTACTAAGCCTTTTCCTACACATGCCTTGTTTTCCCTATAATGTATTAAAGAAAAGAGAATTATTAGTATATATTATAATTATAATAATTCCATTAATTTCACCCTTCATTTTATTCCATATTCCATCATTTTTTCTATTTCCTCTTTTCTTTTTCAACAACTTATTTCTCTTTGTTTACTCTTATCACGAATTTGTGCATTAAGTGTCTCTGCTAGGTATTATTTGACAATAAATTGTGCAGATATATGATTTTAAAATATTAGATTAAGATTTGACAGCCTTGGAGAAATAATCAAATAAGTTGCTCTTGAAAACGTGTTATATGAGACAAAGCATTTAAGAATAACAACATTGCAAAACAAGATGTAAATGATTATATAGAGACTCATATGACCCTATTAACTGTGTGACACATTTGACTATAAAAAGTGCTTCAGGAGCTTTATTATTCCAACTAGTTATTTGGAACATGCATTTAATTCCTGTCCTAACAAAATCCTATTAAAATAACCAAATGAATATCAAAGTTGAAAAAAGTCATCTACTCTAAAATAATGACAAAAGAAAACATAGCAGTAATTTCTATAACCTTGGACTAAGCAATTGTTTCTTAGATATGACACCAAAAGCACAAGCGGCAAAAGAAAAAATAGATAAATTAGGTTTTATCAGAATTAAAAACATCTAAGGGCACATTCAAGAAAGTAAAAAGAAAACACCAAAATTGGAAGAAAATGCTTGCAATTTATATATCTGGTAAAGGACTTGTTCAGAAAATGTGAAGACCTTCTACAGTTCAAAAATAAAAAGACAAATAACTCAGTTAAAAATTTCCGAGAAATTGGAATAGATATTTCTTCAAAGACATACAAATAGCCAAGAAGCACTTGAAAAGATACTAAACATCATTCGTCGTTAAGAAAATGAAAAACAAATCCACAATGAGATACTACTTCATACCCACTAGGATTGCTACAATTAAAAAATATGGAAAATAAGAAGTGTTGGAGAAGATGCGGATAAATTGAGGAAAAAACTATATGTTGTTTTGCATCCTTAAACTAGTGCAGCCACTTTGGAAAACATTCTGGTCGTTCCTTTAAAATATTGAACTCAAAGTTACCATATGCCCAGCAATTCCACTTCTTAGGTATATATGCATGAGACGTGAAAACATATGTTCACACAGAAACCTGTTCACAAGTATTCATGGCAGCATTATTCATAACAGCTAGAAAGTGGAAACACCCAAAAGTACATCAACTGATAAGTGGATAAACAAAATTGTGGTATATCCATACAGTGGTTATCATTCAGCAATATAAAGTAATGGAGTACTAACACATGCTACAACTTCGATCAACCTTCAAAACACTATACTAAATGAAAGAAGCTAGTTACAAAAGACCACATATTGTACAGCTCTATTTACATGCAATTCCCAACATAGGCAAATCCATTGGAACCGAAATCAGATGAGTGGTTGGCAGAGGCTGGGTCAAGGGGCTTGTGGGGAGTGGTTGCTAATGGGTATTTTTTGCGGGGCATGAGAAAAATATTCTAGAATTAAACAGTGGTGATGATTATGTAATCTTGTCAATATACTAAAAAGCACTTGTAAAAGGTGAATTTATGTATGTCAATTATATATCAATAAAGCTATTAGAAAAATATAAATTTGACTCTAGTAATTTAGAAAATTTTAGGGATATTTAATTTGTTTAAATGTGTTGAGTATAAGAAATAGCACTGATTAACTGGTTTCAAAGGAATCATTCATCTACTTTAAACACATGTGAAATGAAGATTTATTTGGAAAGTGGTCAAGATACCAGCAGAACATTTCCCCTAAAATTCAGGAGTATGAAATACTAGTGTTCTTGGCAACAGTAGCTGGGAGTTACTGACCATTATCTTCTGACCTACATTAGGCATAAACAGCATATCAGAAACCAGCAATGCGTGACTTGTCCTAAGTATTTTCAAAAAAATTCTTAAAAGTGAAAATATAATATAAAAGAAAATAATGCAACCATCTGGACTGATGTTCTGATTCTTTAAACTAAGCCTTGGTGAGAAAGTGGGAAAGAAATACAAGTTATGAGAAATCAACTTCCATAAGAAAGGTGACTGCATCTTATATTTTAATGTTAATTGAAGTAACACTTAAATGTTGTTTTGTAAACTTAGCATACATGACTTTCAAATCATAGTGAGAATTTTAGAAAGGTATGTAAAATATAGGATAGATTAATTTATACAGTAGGCTGTCTGTATCCACAGATTCTGCATCTGCAGATTCAACCAACCAAAGATTGAAAATATTCAGGAAAAAAAAAAAAAGACTTTTCCCCCTTGTCATTATTCCCTAAACAATACAGTAGAACAACTATCTACATAGCATTTACATTGTATTAGGTATTATAAGTAATTTAGAGATGATTTAAGTATACAGGAGAATGTGAGTAGGTTAAATGCAAATGCTACACCATTTATATAAGGGACTTGAGCATTTGGGGAATTTAGTGTTCAAGAGGGTCCTGGAACCAATCCCTTGTGGATGGATACCTAGGGAAGACTGTATGTGTATATGCACGTGTATGTACATAGAGACAGAAAAATACTAACTGATGTTAACTCTGAATGCCGGCAAGATGAGTGATCTGTTTTTCTTTCCTTTTTTTAATTTTCAAAATACTATTAATATAAAATTTTCTGTGATAATAAAAAAGGACAGAATAATGGATCTTACAGTTACCTTTATAAACATTTTAATATACATAAATATGTCCCTCCTCCTCCCAAAAAGATATTTTGCTAATTTAGTTAACACAATTGAATATCAATCTTTTAATCATTTATTTTCCGTATATTAGCTCGGTTGTGATCCCAAGTTCTTCAAATACTTCTTCCATGCCTCTGGTTAAATCTCACAGCTCTGAATAATTTTCTCAGGCCCTCCTTCATCTTCTTATTCTGGAGACTATACATCAAGGGGTTGAAAAGAGGAGTCAACACAGAATAAAATATAGTCGCAATTTTCTGGATCCCAGCTGCATTGCCTGCTGATGGGCTCACATATACAATCATGATGGAGCCACAGAACATGGATACCATGGCCAGGTGGGTGCCACTTGTGGAGAAAGCCTTATGCCAGCCTTCTGCTGAGGGTAGCCTTAGCACAGCTCTGATCACCAGCGTGTAGGAGCTGATAATGAAGAGGAAGGTGGAGAACATGAGGACAGAGTTAAAGATGGCACTGATGACCTCAGTGGCAGGAGATGGCACACAGGACAACTTCATAAGGGGTCCTGGGTCACATAGAAAGTGATCAATTTTATTGGGACAACAAAACGGGAGCTGAGAGATTAGGTAAACAGGCAAGAGGAAGTATAAGAAGCCACACAACCAGCAGCAGACTCCCATTCTGATGCAGCGTCAGACTGTCATAATGGAGGGGTAGTGCAGGGGCCTGCAGATGGCAAGGTACCTGTCTAAGGCCATGACAGACAAGAAGAAGGTCTCAGTGGTGCCCGTGGAGAAGAAGAAGTAGAACTGGAGGAAGCAGCCAGAGAAGGAGATGGAGTTGGTTGCAGAGAGAAAGTTGGCTAGCATATTAGGGGTAATAATCGAAGTTATAAACCAGATCTCCAGGAAGGAAAAATTGGCCAGGAGGATGTACATGGGAATTTGTAATTGATGATCCCACCTCACAATGCAGATAATGCACATGTTCCCATCAGCATCAAGATATATGTCCCAGAGAAGAATGAGAAGAGGAGGATCTGAATCTCCCAGGTACAAGGGAAGCCTAAGAGAATGAATTTACTCACAGAGCTAGAGCAATTAACATTGGGATTTTTATTTGATTTTAAAGCTGGAAAGGTAAAAGATTTCCATATTAGAAGTGGCATTATATATTATTACTCATTAAGCAGATGCCTTGAGTAGGGTCATGTGAGTATGCATGTCAATCAATAACATAATACCATGACTCATGCAGAGATTTTTTTCATGATTTTCAGATAGTCATAGTCTTACTCTGGACTTAATGACACAACAGTTAATTGTTCAGCTGCTAACCAAAATGTTGGTGGTTCAGCCCACCTAGCAGCTCCACAGGAGAAAGACCTGGTGATCTGTTCCTATAAAGATTACAGCCTAGAAAATCCTATGGGACAGTTCAACTCTGTCACATGGGGTCACTGTGAGTCAATATTGACTCAACGACAGCTAACAACAACAGCATTCTGGACACTATAAATACAAAATAAACAGATACTTTTCTGCCGTCTTGAGGTTTACAATCAAAGGGAGTGGATATTGAAAATTGTAACCTACAATTTTATGTCAATCAACGAGTAAGAACTGAATAGTTTCAGCAGAGACAGCACGTTCTTGACATTTAAAGACATTAAAGTACAGTAATGTACAGCTCTATGTACTGTTCAGACTGATTTGAAGTCAATATCCAGGTGCCTTTATAGATTTAAAATAGTATATGCAAGCTGATTCATTTTAATTTTATTGTGTTAGAATATGGGCTATATTCCTATATCTATTTTTAGAATATATTCTAACAAATTATTAAAGAGAAATTTTATGAATATTTACCAGAAAATTTCACACTTCAATTTTTTTTTATTAAAGTATTGTCTTAAAAATACTGTATGTACAAATTTCTAAAAAAATTTTTCATTGCATTAGAATACTTGGAATACTGCATAGGAAGTCAAAGAGATCTTGATTAATGGATTTGTATCAGGATCGCTATGAGTCGGAATTGACTCGACGGCAAGGGGTTTGGTTTCGGTTTATCAGCCAAAACACCCAGAAAAATGGGTGTGTCTCCTCTTGGTAAACCTATAGAGAAGAAATTCTATCATTTTCATTTCAGGTTCTAGTAATAAATACTGTTTGATAATATTTTGTCTAAATTGGTTCTCTAACATTGCAATTTAAGTATTTTGAAACAGTAATCTTTATAATTATCTCAATAAACCATTTAAATGAAATTAATATAAATATGTGAGATACAGGATAACATTTAGTAAGACTCTTCAATACCATACGATTTGCATGGAGGGTGAGTCTTCAACCCTCAGATGAATTTGTATGAAAAAGAACAAATACTCAAAGCTGATATTCTAGAATAGTGGTTCTTAAAGTGTATTCTGGGGATCCCTGGTGGTTGAGAATCTTTCAGGATTGCCAGATCAATTATTATTATTCTATAATAATAATGAGGTACTATTTGCTTTTTATACTCTTATTCTTTTATGATTATTAAGTGAACATTTCCAGATCATATGATGTGTGGTATAGCAACAGACGCAGATTGACTGTAGAAGTGGATATGAGAATCCAATTGTCTTCTATTAAGCCAAACATTAAAGAAATTGGCAAAACTGTAAAGGAATGCAACTCTTCTTACTAATTTTTATTGTTTAGGCAAAAGTAGTTATTTTTCAGAAAAATATATCATTTTGTTAATAAAAATTCAGTTTACTATTTGTATTTTAAATGAATTTATAGATAAATGTTTATTTTTCTTATTTTTAGTTTTCAAATGGTAAATATTAATAGCTGTAACTCACATAAACAAAAGTTTTTGGGGGTCTTTGATAGTCATTAAGATCATAAAGAGGTCTTGAAATCAAAAAGTTTGACCTATTCTAGGTCAATCTTGCCTCCTATAGAATAATTAAATCCCTTTCCTAGCTATTCAGAGCAAAGTGTAGTTTGGCCAAGAGCTTTATATGATGCTTGACTTGTTTCTATTTTTCCACTGGCATATTTTATTCTTGCTATTTTCTGTAAACATCATTATGATCCACATATAAAAACAGCAGTTTGATTTAGAACAAAAAAAATCTTTAGTAAAAAAATCACATTTTAAATTAAACATTCAGACATTTTAGAACAATAAAGTCCTAGTTTGAAAAACTAAACAAATAAATAAAATTATGATACAGTTATTTTGTTTTGTTTTTGTACAGCATAAGGACTTGCAATCTAAATTAGAAGCATCCAGAATTTTCAAATTAGTGTTACAAATTAATAAGTAAAAGACAAAGAGCTTGCTAGAAAAGTGGGTTAATTCAATGTGTCTGAAGGCAAAATAACAATATGGCATGATTAAGGACCCAAGCTTTAGAATAACATTGTCATTTATATCAAACTCAATTCCTAATCTATGTTATGTTGTTCTTCAACTAAGTTTACAGTTGATATAAAATATTTAATGTTAAAGTCAAACATGTATCATTTAAAAATATATGTCAAAGTTGGTTATGTTCACAAAGACTGTCCCTCAAACTTTACAATCCAATATAAATAAATTTTCTTGTCTCCTAGTCCCTAAAATTGATAGAAAGTAATGGGGAACATGCAATATATTATTTGACATTTCATTGAAGGAAAGTATGTCCACATTCATTTCCTGGAACTCTGCCCTGACTTAGGGTATGGATTCTCTCATATATAGGAGGAATGCAAAAGGGAAACTGGCAAGCTTCTTTAACAGTGAACTTTTTTCTTTTTTTTTTTTTATATTTTATTGTACTTCAGGTGAAGGCTTGCAGAACAAATAGTTTCTCATGAAACAGTAGTACATGTGTTGCTTTATGACATTGGTTAACAACCCCACAACATATTAACCCTCTAAATTCTCAACCTTTTTTTTTTTTTTTTGGTGAAAATACACATAGCCAAAGATACACTTTTTCAAAAATTTCTACATACACAGTTCAGTGACATTGACTACGCTCTTCCAATTGTGCTGTTATTCTCACTTAAGATGAAGG
>NW_004444289.1:244430-252727 GCF_000243295.1 Trichechus manatus latirostris | reverse complement strand
GTTCTCTGTCAGTTTTCTCACGCCATTTGGTGCTTGGCTGAGTTCTTTATCTCTTCATTTGATGTTTTAGGGTTTCAGGATTGTTGTATTCTCTGTTTGGCTTAGTTTTTCAGATCTTTTCTGTGGAGGGATGGCGTGGTGCTTCTGCCTAGAGCGCCATTTTGCCGGAACTCTAACTGAACTTTTGAAATATCATTTTTATTAGCTTTCTGATGAAACCTTGGGTTTCATTCTGGAGAATCAATGCATTAATATTTCACAGATTCAGTGGTACAATAGAAACCTATAGCAGGGATGGGAGGATGGCAATAGGGAAGTTGGAGTCATGAGAACTTCACACTTACCTAAAGATACATGGAGGGTATAGTTGAATGTCACCCTCCACATCAGAGTGTAAACTCTAGCCTCAGATCTCAGAAAAACCCAATGTAATTGTGTTCCACACGTTAGTGTGAAAACTCATTTGAACTACTAAGGAGGCTTTTAGTAGCAAGAATATTGCAGAATTAATAAATCCATCAAGGGCATCATTTAGGGCTTGCTCTTTGTGGTCCTCTTACTTATATAGGCAGAAGATGTAACAGGCAACTTAACAGCTGCAAAGAGAATATAGTTTCTCATGATCTAAACAGAATCAAATGTACAGCTGAAATATCCAGATCTTGTCACTTTTGTGAAGGCCATCTTTGGGGAGTGGCTCTCTAGAGAGGGAACTTCTAACACAGTGGTCATATCAAACCATGGTTTCCTATTATGCCCTTTACATAGCATGCTAGAATTTGTTTCAGTTTCTTATACATTTCCTATTCTAATTCAGTTTTCTTTCTTTTTCTTTTTTTTTTTGTGTTAGGAATAATGGAAAGAAATGAAATCATTTCACCAGTAGTAAGTTTGCTGCTTAATTGTAACTGAAAGTAGTCTCCCCTCTAATGATAAAGAAAAAGTTGTGACTCTGGCAATGAAAATTAGTTCCAAGCTTAGAGAAAAGTACTGATTTTATGTCAACATAGAGATTAGAGGCAAAGAAAATGAATCATATTAAATACTCACGTCTATGTGTTTTTTAGGGTAATCCATCCTCTCACCTTCACTTTGCATGCCCTACTCCAAGTTCAGCACTGCTGCATTGAGGTAAATTCCTAAGATATGAATATGTTTTTAATAAGAGGGACATTTGTGAAAATTTCCCATGAAGTTTACCACTTTGATGATATATTTTTTATGGATCCACACTACAGCATCATATGGATGTATATATATAATTTAATGACTCCCTAATTGTTAATCACTTATCACCGGAGCTACAAAGATTCCAAATATAATGTTAACTCATATTATATAGTAGAATATTGCCAAATATTATATGGTCAAATAGAGTTTTTCCATTAATTTAAGAATTATCCAAAATTATGCCATATGTAAGTAGCATATAAGAATATAATTTATACTCATTAATTAGTAGAGAAAAACATAGGAACTTCTTAATAGGAGTAGAAATGACATTAGATAAAATTGAAAAAGAAGTAAGATGCAAAATCAGTGATCTAAACTTCAACAGAAGTTAAAAAGGAATAGTAAATAAATCCTACAAAAGTAAACAATGAAAATTAAGATAAGATCATAAATTCACAAATTAACAAACAGACATAGCACAAACTATGATGTTTAAAAGTCAGTTAATCTTGATAAATCCTAACAAGACCGGCAAAGAAAAAAATAAGGAAAAGCCTCAGTAATGAACAATAGAAGGAACTAAAAACCAGGCATCACTATACGTACTACAGACACTAAATGGTTAATAAGAGAATATCATGAACCATTTTATATTAGTAAATTTTAGATTAAATGGCCAAGTTACTTGACCAAAATACTCCAAGACTCCAAAACTGCAACAATTAAAAATAGAAAATTTGAATTGTACCATATCTATTAATAAAATTGAATTTGTAATTAAAAACCACTTTACAAAAACTGCATGTCCAAGTGGTTTCATTGATAAAAGCGTTCAAATGGTTAAGGAAGAAGAAACAAAAATCTTACACAGAATCTTTTAAAGATAAGAAAAAGAGAGAACAGTTCCTAATTCATTTCATAAAATAAACACAATCGTGATTCCAAACCTGACAAGGATGTTTTTAAGAAGGAAAATTATAGGTCAATGTCAAATATATTAGCAAATAGAACCCTGTAATGAATAGAAAAGATATTAGTTCTTCCTTGGGATGTACAAAGCTGGACAGCTTGTCAATGCTAGCTTTGCAGACAGTGCAACAAACTTCTGCTGATGCTATTTCCACTATGAAGGAAAAGCTTTAATCTTTAGAAGTATGAGCAATGAGAACAGATGCCCTTGAAGCAATAGGAAAAACTTTTTGCAGTAAGGAGAAGGAAACAAGGAGAAACTCTATTTCCAGAAAAGAATTGCATGTTGACCTGACAGTTATAACTGGGGAGGAATAGAAGAACTGAGAATAACACTCAACTGAGAACCAACGACATAGTGTATACTTAACACTGAGACTTAATCAGAATGAGAGACTGCACCTCTGCTGCTGTCACCCCCTCAACCAGCTAAGGAGCTTTAAATAACAAGTAACGGCAGAATATTGGGTAAGGAAGAGACAAGGAGCAAAAGCATGAAAAGAGACACTTTCCAAGGCACAGCTTAAGGGGAAGATCTAGAGATTAAAATCAGTGTGACAGGACTCTTGTAAACTACTCTTCACCCTAGATATAAGGTATCAGGACAGGACTTTGGAGTCTATGGTGTACTGAGAATAACTATAATAATTAAAATTAAATCTTGAACCCAAACCAATCCCTAACTAGATTAACCCAAACCTCTACATTAAAGACTTAACATAAGGAAAGGCATACCCATTTTCAGGCATTAAAAACAATTTGGTTCAATCTCTACAGTTCCATAAAACGTGTCCATCTTTCAACAAAAATTTATGAGGTGAAATGAAAAGGAAAGAAAAAAAAACCTGACTGCCAAGAGGCAAATTCGTTATCAGAACCAGATTCAGATATGACAGAGACTGGAACTACCTGGCAGGAAATTTAAAATAACTATCATTAATAAGTCAAAGATTATGACAAAAAAGGTCAACAACGTGCAATATTAGATAGGTAATTTCACAGAGATATAGAAAATACTAACAAAGAATCAAACACAAATATCATAAATGTAAAACACAAATGCAGAGAAGAATGTCTTCAACAGGCTCATCAATAGAGTCATCACAGTTAAAGATAGAATCAGCGAACTTGAAGACAGGTCACTAAAAGTATGCAAACTGAAACACAATGATAAAAATAATACAGAAAACTAGAACAGAATATCCAAGACCTGAGGGACAATATCAAATTCTAAACTGGGTATCAGAAACAAAAGAGAGAAAAGATAAAAAGAAATATTTGGAGAAGAAATGATAAGAATTTTCTTAAATTCATGAAAAGCATGAAAATTACAGGACCAAGAGGCTCAGAGAGTACAAAGTAGGATAAGTGTCGATGCAAACAAACACAACACAACACTTTGGCATATTGTAATCAAACTGCTAAAAAGAGATATTCACGAGGAAGCCAAAGAAAAAAATAATCATTTACAATGTAAGCCAAAAAACAATAGAGTGACAGCTTTAAAAATAAATATTTATATCATCCAGTGTCGGAAAGAATATTGAAATAGGGTCATATACTGCAGGGTAAGTGGTATCGCCCCCACAGTCTTCAGACAACATCAAAGAGTGTGCCCCATGAGGAACTGACCCCTTGGTGTTTTTCTAACCTACTGTGCAATTAACAGATGTAGATTTGTGAAATGTAATATTGTAGCTAGAGAAACAGGGAGTGTTTCCTTGAAGCCATAAAGAGAGTGTTTCCTTGGTGTCACAAGGTCGAAAGTTATGATATGCTCTCTGTCTCAACAAAAACTCTTCCCTCCTCTCCTCCCTCTTTTCCCATACATTCTGATATGTATACTCCTCTGGTCCATGCTATATAAACCCAGGGCCTCTTGCCTCTTTTGTCTTTCACCCATGATGCAACGAGCGGTATGCATGGAGGTGATTAAACATTACACCCTTGGATGGCCTCCTTGGGGAGACCACTCAAGATAAACTCCTTCTCTGGTCCTCTTTGTCCTGATTGCTGTGTAAGTAATAAAAGCTTGTGACTACACCAGTGAGTATTGTCATTACTTGTTCTGACCCAAAAAGCCCTACATTATTATTTATTTTCTCAGAACATGCCATATCCTCTATTCAAGTGAGTGTAAATTAGTACAGCTCTTTTGGAAAAAAAATCTGTCAGCCTTTGTCTCAGAAATATCATTTTCAGGATTGTCTGCCTTATAAATACTTAATGAATGTCTAAGGAACTATTAATCACAGCACTGTTTCTAATAGTGATAAATGATTGTCTAAATGCCCATTGATAGAGTATATATTTCATTATACACACCCACGATTTTGAAAGAGTATGTATCGGTTAAGAATAATTAGATCTGGATGCAGTACATGAAAACATGAAAGGATAAACAAGATGTATCTTTGAGGAATAAAATCAAGTTGTGGAAAAATACGTGGATAGTGGTGGTATAACGTGTTCAGTGATCTGATTTTGAGATGTTAAAAAAATAGCTTTTTAAATCTCAGTTTCTGTGTGTGTCTTTTTCTCTTCTCTTCCTACTCCTCCCTCCATCCATCCCATTCTCTTTTTACTTTACATATTTCTGTAGTGTTTGAAAAAATAAAATGAAATAAAACATGAAGTAAAAACCCTCTTTAGGAAAGGTACTCCAGAGGGGAGAAGCAACACAAGTAAATTTGTAGTTTTAGGAGAAATACAAGCCACCTGCAGTCAAACCTTCCTTAATGTACCATTATCCTTCCCATCATCCTCAGCCCTGTGGTCCATGAGAACACTTACCTGTCCTCACTAAAACTCAACTGATGACTTTATGGAGCCTATTACATCCATTGTTCCTCCCCCTCCACCATCCATTGCTTTTTAGACTTGCATCACACTATTACCCTCAACACACATGCATTTTTGCAAACCATACTTTCTGGCAAAAGGTTGTGGTTAAAGCTTTTTTAATGATTCCCTTTGCGATTTGACTGTTGAGTGTCTGAATCCCTAAGTCCCTAAACATCAAAAATTCTTAATGATTGCTAACGTAACCAGGGTCCCATACTATTTTATTTATTTTCTTGACTGTCTGGGTCAATTCTATAGTGTTAATGTGTTAGGCATCTGTGACTGTAATATCTAAGAATCAATGGTTGAGAGACAAAACGTATGTAATTTACCTTAAAGTATATTATATTGTATGCCTTTCTTTATGACCCTGTCACCTGAATCCATCTACTTCATACAATGTCTCTGGCTACCATATGATCAACACTTAATGCTAACGGTGGTCTTCTTCAGTAGTCCATCAAATTGCATATACAATGTTATATCAAGTATGTAAATCAAATGATGAACTTCAAAAGGAGCTTAAGAATTATGGTTAAAGTTAACAGTGTTTACCTCTTGCTATTGGGAGAGTGATTATTTTCTTCATATTTTTCATGCCTCTAAATTTCAGCAATAAGCATGCATTATTTTTGATAATTCAAAAAAATAATTAAAAACATGAAAATTGAATAAATAGTGCAATATTTCTTGCAAAACAAATCCATCTTGAAAAAACTTGATTAAAAAATCAGGTTATTTGACATTCTTAGATAACAAACGTTAATCTCAAAATAAGTCATATGGTTAATAAATGAGTGAAATTTTACATGAAAGCAAATAACAAGTAAGTTCCAGAAAGCTAACAATTTCCAAATATTAAAAATTTTTATATGAAAATAAAATGGTAAGGACTTCCAGCAAAATGGTGCTCTAGGCAGAAGCACCACGCCATCCCTCGACAGCAAAGTTCCAAAAAACTAAGCTGAAGAGGGAAAACAGCAATCCTGAAACCATAAAACATCAAATGAAGAGATAAAGAACTCCACCAAGCACCAAATGGAGTGAGAAAACTGACAGAGAATGGAGAGCATGCAGAGCATGCAGCAGTCCCCTATCACCTAATGCAGCGTGGATCTGCCATCTTGGACTCCTATCGGAGACCGGTAAACGGGATATGAGAAAGCAGCTTCACGGAGCTTCCATCAGGAGACAAAACAAACAGTAATTTGCAATATATGCTTTCCTACCCCCCACCTTTCTTCACCTCCACTCAGCCTCCTCTGCTTCCTGTGGCCACAGTCTCTTGTCCAGGAAGCACTGGCTGCTTGGATTCCTCCCGCCAAACTGACCGGCTCTCTGAGTGCCATTTGTTGGCTGCTGGTGTTGCTTTTTTCTGCTTCTTTTGATTTCTTCCCGAC
Source organism: Trichechus manatus latirostris (assembly GCF_000243295.1). Taxonomy (NCBI): domain Eukaryota; kingdom Metazoa; phylum Chordata; class Mammalia; order Sirenia; family Trichechidae; genus Trichechus; species Trichechus manatus. The sequence continues at coordinate 246,341 of NW_004444289.1, read as the reverse complement.
TTCTCACCCCCCGCCGCTCAAATACCTGGCTGCAGGCATCATCTTTGCTTCTTCATGATGGGCTGTGGAGCTCCGGTAATTTGTGATATATGCTTTCTGACCCCCCACCATTCTTCACCCACACTCGGCCTCCTCTGCTTCCTGCAGCCACAGTCTCTTGTCGGGGAAGCAGCGGCTGCTTGGATTCCTCCTGCCCGCACTAGCTGGCTCTCTGAGTGCCATTTGTTCATTGCTGGTCTTGCTTTTTTTTTCCCACTTCTTTTGATTTCTTCCTTATCTCTCACCACCTCACCCTCCTTTCTCTCAAATACTGGGTTCCGTGAACCATTTTAGCTTCTTCCTGAGGGGATGAGGAGCTCCTTTCGAGTGTGGAACTGCTTCCCAGTCTGGGCAGCCACACTGGTGGGATCCCGGGGCTTTTGTTTGTTTGTTAGTTTTGAATTGTTTATTTGTTTTCTTTTCCCTTTCTTGAGTTGGGATCCCGTTCTGGCCAGGCAGTGCTGCGTGGCTTGGAACCTATCCCCTGGGCTTACACAGATGTCCAGAGGGATCCCTGAGGGCATTTCTTTTTTCATGGGTTTTTATTTTTTCTGTTTTTTGGGGGGCTTTTCTTGTTCTTTTTTTTTTTAATTTGTTCTGTTTTCTTTTCCCTCTTTTTCCACTTTTGTCTTTCTTCATTATTCAGTTTCTCGTCTCTCAATACCTTCCTTGTCTTTCTGTTCCCTGAATACCTGGCACTGAATACCTCTACACCTTCTAGCCCGGCTGTACTGCAACACTTGAGAACAACTCCCTCAGACTTCATAGCTGCACTGGTGGGATACCTGGGAACTTTGCTGTTCTTTTCCCTTTCTGATTTTTATTTGTTCATTCTTTTCTTTCCTTTTTTCCTTTTTCTTCCCCTTTTTGATTTTCTCCATTTCATAGTCACTCATCTCTCCACTCCAATAGTAAGCTCCCCTAGCATTTTTTTTTTGTTTGTATGTTTTTGGCTCCTGTTCCTCTCTCCTCTCTCCCACATCCATCTTAGCTCCACACATAACAATCTCCCCCTTACATCCTGCCTACCTGCCCCGTGTCCTTGATATCACACCACCAAGCAGCACGGGCACGGCCTACTGGAACCTGCCCTACGCTGATTACCAACCCACCCTGGTGGCTGTAGTAAGTGCCACAAAAAACCCGTCCCAGTGACTCCTCTTCATCTAGACTTGCCCTGCGGTACCATATCTGGGCGACAGACACAGCCAACTGTAGACGGAGGCAAAAAGTATCATGCCCACAGACAAGCAAACAACAAAGAACACACAGCCCACCTGCTCAGACATAGCCAAATTTTTAAAAAAGGACAAAACAAACAAATCTATAATCAATAAACGAGAAAAATAACTACTGAATTCCCCAAAGACAGCAGACAATATCAAAACATTTACAAAAACAGGTCAGGATGGTTCCAGTAGGCATCCAAAATAAAACACCAGATGATTTTCCAGTGGAACAAAAGGCACTAGAATTACCTGTTATGGAATTCAAATCTCTAATTCTCAGAATTATGCAAGAGATGAAGTAAAAAGCAGGCAAAAATGAGGAAAAAATAGACAAATTCATGGAAAAGGTAGACGAATTCAGGAAAATAATGCAAGAACAAAATGCGAAAATAAATTCACAACTAGAAATTATAGAAAAACAACAATTAGAAATCTAAAAGATAAAAAACAAGATTTCAGAAAAGGATGGAGTCATAGAAGGGCTGAGAAGCAGATTTGAAATGGTGGAAGACAGGATCAGTGGAATTGAAGACAAAAATTTGGATACAACACTGTTTGAGAAAAACTCAGAAAAAATAACAAAGAAAAATGAAGAGACCCTGAGAGTTATGTGGGATACAATCAAAAGCAAAAATTTGCATGT
>NW_004444289.1:233164-244330 GCF_000243295.1 Trichechus manatus latirostris | reverse complement strand
GACAGATACATTGACCAATGGAACAGAATTGAGAACCCAGATGTAAATCCATCCACCTAAGGTCACCTGATCTTCGACAAGGGCCATAAGTCCATCAAATGGGGAAAAGACAGTCTTTTTAACAAATGGTGCTGGCAAACTGCATCTCCACCTGCAAAAAAATGAAACAGACCCATACATTATGCCGTATACAAAAACTAATTCAAAATGGATGAAAGACCTGAATATAAAGCCTAGAAGTATAAAGTTCATAGAAGAAAAAATAGGACCAACACTACAGGCCTTAATACACAGCATTAACAGGATACAAACCATGACCATTAACAAACAAACCCCAAAAGATAAGCTAGATTACTGGGATCTTCTAAAAATCAAACACCTATGGTCTTCAAAAGACTTCACCAAAAGAGTAAAAAGAGAATCTACAGACTGGAAAAATTTTTTGGACAGTACAAGTCAGGCAAAAGTCTAATCTCTATAATCTTCAAGAAAATCCAACACCCCTACAACAAAAAGACAAATAATCTACTTAAAAAATGGGCAAAGGAAATGAACAGACACTTCACCAAAGAAGACATTCAAGTGGCCAAAAGACACATGAGGAAATGCTCACGGTCACTAGCCATTAGAGAAATGAAAATTAAAACCACAATGAGCTACCATCTCACCCCAGCATTACTGGCAGGAATCAAAAACACTGGAAATAACAAATGTTGGAGGGGCTTCGGGGATATAGGAACCCTTATGCACAGGTAGTGTGAATGCAAAATGATACAACCATTTTGGAAAATGATATGGTGCTTCCTCAGCAATCCCACTCCTAAGAATATATCCTAGAGAAATAAGAGTCGTCACTCGAATGGACATATGCACACCTATGTTCATGGCAGCATTGTTCACAATAGCAAAACGATGGAAACAACCTAGATGCCCACCAACAGATGAATAGATAAACAAACTATGCTACATACACACAATGGAGTATTATGCAACAAGAAAGAACAATGATGAATCTGTAAAGCATCTCATAACATGGATGAAACTGGAGGACACTCTGCTGATTGAAATAAGTCAATCACAAAAGGACAAATATTGTATGAGACCTCTATTGTAAAAACCCATGAAAAAGTTCACACACGAAATGTAACAAACTTTGTTGGTTACCAGGGATCCGAGGTGTGTGTGTGTGTGTGTGGGGGATACTAAATAGGCAATCGATAAGTGGTATCTTGGGTGAGGGTTGAGACAGTATACAATACAGGGGAAACCAGCACAACTTGCGCAAGGAAAGGTCATGGAAGCCCCATAGACACATCCAAACTCCCTGAGGGACTGAATTGCTGGGTGGAGGGCTGTGCGTCACAATTAGCTCAATTGGCATGACACAGCTTATAAAGACAATGCTCTACATTCTACCTTGGTGAGTAGTGTCTGGGGTCTTAAAAGCCTGTGAGCAGCCATCTAAGATACTCCACTGGTCTCATCCCTTAGGGAGCAAGGGTGAATGAAGAGAACAAGATACAAGGGAAAGATTAGTCCAAAAGACTAATGGACCACAGCTACCAAGGCCTCCACCGGACAGAGTCCAGTACAGCTAGATGGTACCCGGCTACCACCACTGACTTCTTGACCGGGATCACAACAGAGAGCTCTGGACAGAGCTGGAGAAGGATGTAGAACAAAATTCTAACTCACAAAAAAAAAAAAAAAAGACGAGATTTACTGGCCTAAAGGAGCCTGGAGAAACCCTGAGAGTATGGCCCGCAGACACCCTTTTAGCTCAGTGGTGAAGTCAATTCTAAGGTTCACCGTTCAGCCAGGGAGTGGACAGCCCCATAAAACCAAATGGGACTAATGAGGCATAACAATCCAGGGACATGGTTCTAGAAGGCAGAAGGGGATAGGAAAGCTGGTGATAGGGAACCCAAAGTTGAGTAAGGATAGTGTTGATCTGTTGTGAGGTTATTAACCATTGTCATAGGACAACATGTGTACTAACTATTAAATGAGAAACTATTTTGTTCTGTAAGCCTTCATCTAAAATGATTATAGCAGCAAAATTGGAACTGTGCATGTAGAAATTTTTGAAATGGTGTATCTTTGGCTATGTATATTTTCACAACAACAAAAAAAAGATCAAGAAGGGACAGGGTTGACATGTTGTGGGGTTGTTAACCAATGTCATAAAACAATATGTGTACTACTGTCTCATGAGAAACTATGTTTTGTAAGCCTTCACCTGAAGTACAAAAAAAGTAAAAAAAAAAAGGTAAGTCATAAAACCTGTGGGTATGCATAGATTCACGCAAATTCACAGAAAGTTAATGTGTTTATCATAAATACAATTTGAGTTCATTATAGAAAATTGAAAATTATCAATAAGAAGAACGTCCCAATAGTCAACACCAACACTTATAAATATTTCAGTTTTTACCATTAGTCTAGTTTCTTACATAGTTTAATTTCCTGTGTTTATAGATTTACTATATTTTAAATATAACTTGTTATCTTTTTTCTTTATTATGTAACCATTTCCATGTTAATGGAGCTCTTTGTAACTCATTTTAATAAAATAATATTAAATTTTAAGGTATTTTCTTCATACAATTTCCTGATATTTTCAGTTATGAACAAGCATATTACAAATGAAATACTTACAGTTACATAATAGCCTTGAATAAGGAGTATATATATTTTATTCTGTTTTATTTACGTTAATTTTTCTTTAAAATTTACTTTTTAAAAAAAATTTTATTTTTACTGATTTGGTCAAATGAAAGTATACAGTTCATGAATTTAGAGGAGGCAGAAAGTATAAGATAAAGAAAATTCTCCACTTTAAATTATTCTAAACTTTAAATTACGAAGTATGTCTTAATTCCTCAAAATGTTGTTCTGTGTGTGACAGAACTTGCCCATGGGATATGACTCAATAGCAGCTCTCACAAGCCCCCAGAGTTCTCAATAAACTATCACCTATTTCATCTTACACGGTAGCACCTTCCAGTCATTGCTTAGACAGAGATGGATAAAATACACGCCGCACAGACATACACACACACACACAAAAGAATGACTAATTTTTATTTTGGAGAAACAATTCTTTTTTACTCAATTTGGTAGGGTAGTTAAAAGGGGGAGTCATTCAAATGCATAAGGAGCTATTTTATGATTCTGTTTGGATCATGAAAAGTATAATCTGTGCCTATATGCCCACAGAATGATTTAAGATGACAAGCATATTATACAGACAATAATAAATTGGACAGGCAGTCAGGAACCTTAGGTAGGGGTCAATGAAATAGCCATAAGCCTGACGTGAAATGTGATCCTTCCTCCAGGCTTTTGCACAAGGGTGAGCCCCACCCAAGTTAACTTGATCGGGAAGTAAAGACACATGGTTATCATAGCAATCAAACTATCTACATAATGTGATTTTCTTTCCCAAATAAAGCCTCTACGCACCCTAAAGTCTGTTTTACGGGATCTTAAAATTTCTCCTTAAATTCTCGCTTCAAGTTTTTTTTTTTTTCCCCTAAAGATTTTTATATTTTAAGTATTAATATCTTGGGGAAAGGTAGCATATTTCTTAAGACTAAATGTGGAGGAGAGAGCAAGAAAATACTGATTGATGGAAGAACGAGATGGATCAAGTCAAAGGACCAGGTGGCTTCATGCTCCAAAGCATTTTAGCCCACTTCATCATTGACTCAAGATTGGAGCTGACTGGAAAGTATATGCATTCATATCAGCAAACGATAAAATAATTTCTTCTAGCTAATCAATCAGCATGTATCCTGGAGAAAATCTATGTCTTTTGCAATGAGCAGATTCTTGAATTTGATGTGAAATATATCATTCCTTTCTAATGTTACTAATTCCACATTGTTTATTTTACTTTATTATTTTTTTTTAACTTAAGGGAAGCCAGGTCAAATAGATGAAAACCAAACAGAAGTTGCAGAGAATTTGTCCTAGCAGGCTTCTCCCAGATACCAGTTATAGAACCAGCGCTCTTTGTATTATTTCTCTTCTTCTATGTGTCCACATGGGTGGGCAACGTCCTCATCATGCTCACAATGCCCTCTGATAACTGCCTGAATTCATCACCTATGTATATCCTTCTGGGCAGTCTCTCTTTCCTGGACCTCTGTTATTCAACTGTAACTACTCCTAAGCTTCTGGCTAACTTCCTTGAAAATGAAAAGCTCATTACCTATGATCAATGCATAGTGCAGCTCTTCTTCCTCCATTTTGTAGGGGCAGCTGAGATTTCCTGCTCTTGGTGATGGCCTATGATCGCTATGTTGTAATTTGTCACCCCATGCACTACACTGCTGACATGAATCAAAGGTTATGCTGTTTTTTGGTAGCTGCTTCCTGGACGGGGGGATTTATGCACTCCATTGTTCAGACAACTCTCACTATCCATCTGCCCTTTTGTGGGCCAAACCAGGTGGACAACTTCTTTTGTGATGTTCCTCCTGCCATCAAACTTGCCTGTGCAGACAGTTTTGTCATTGAATTACTAATGGTGTCTAACAGTGGGCTGATCTCTACCAGCTCCTTTGTGGTTCTGATTTCTTCCTATACTACTATCCTGCTCAAGATTCGATCCAAGGAGGGAAGACAAAAGGTCCTGTCTACCTGTGCCTCCCATCCAGGGTCATAACATTCTTTTTTGGACCTTGTATTTTCATTTATGCTTTGCCTGTCTCCACTTTCTCTGTCGACAAGTTGGTGTCTGTGCTCTAATGTTGTTACTCCCATGCTGAATCCACTCATCTACACGTTACAGAACAAAAATGTTAAATAAGCCATGCGGAAGCTGTGGGACAGGAGTGGAATTACTAGGAAAAAACAAGAGACATGAGAAGTTGAAGGTAGTTTTTGAAGGTAGAGAATCTGAGGTTAGAATAACGACTTTCGAATAGTCATTTGAATGACTAATGAATTAGGGACGGTAGCCTAGTTGTTTCATTTTCTTTTATTAAACTATAATACTCATTTCTAGCTTCATAATTTAAATGTGAACTGTAACTCAGAAAAATTCTGTCATACCAAATTATTCTGTCTTCAGCTTTCTTTTCTTTTTAGAAGCAAATCTGCTGGGTTTTTCTTCTATCAGTTTGTGTTCTTCCATCGTGTCCATTCATCTGACCAAATTTTATTCCATTCAGTTTGCCATTACATACTGTACGGATAACTCTTTCAAGCTCTCTTGTCAGGTTCTTCTCCACTTTGATATGCGTTCTATTTTTTTTTATCAATTGTCTCTTATTCTAACTAGATGTTTGCAGTTAATTAATAAGGAATTTATACGTATTTCTTACTGTCACAAATATTTAAAGAAATATCAGTTAAATGAATTAGAATTCATTAGATGTATATGACTGTGTGACAATAAGTAAATGAGATATGTTATTCAGCTTTCTCGCATCACCACACTACTTACTAACCATCCAGTAGTGTAAATGAGAAGGCAATTTACTAATAGTGTGGGTTCAAACTTACCTCTTTGAATGGCAAATCAAGTGTATCTGGACAAACCATTTAATTTATTGAACCCCTAATTTTCTCATTTGCAACATATGTAGAATAATGCTTACCTCTTAGTACTGTTGTGGGGACTAAAAATGACAATAAATGTGAACGTGTCTATCTTGGTTCCTGGCTTATACATGGTTCAAGAATTATTTATTTAGCTTTTTCAATGACAGTAAGAGATGGGTGATAAAATTCTAAATTACTTAATTTGACTTAATGCAACAACAGTCTGATCTACTGCTGCTTGTTTTTGAAGGATGTAAAGTGTGCAGAAATGGATTCATAATATTTTTACTTTTATCAATTATTTGGGATAGTTTATATTACTGTCACCATCATCAAAGAACATCTCACTGACATAGATTTTATGCTTAAACTAAGACTAATTCATAGGTCTGGTTACTGCTTACTGAGATTTTATGATCAAACATAAGAACATTAAATTGACATTCAAGGCTAGAATAAATTAGACCTAAATAAAATGTAAATTTAGTATACAAAGGGGCTATGAAGTATTTTCATGTTTTCAGTGGATTATAGAAGCAATTTCAATACCTAATTTGTACAGCAAACAGACACAGAAGGTAAGAATGTCTGGAAAATTCATCAAAGGCTGAGATTTTATCTCTACCATCTTCAATTTCCTAACATCTACTAAAATGTCCAGCTTGTTGAATGAATAAAGGAGGATTCAAGATCTTCTTTGATCACTGTAGTAGTGATTGTTGTTGTTGTTAGTTGCCATCAAGTTGACTTCAACTCATGGTGACCTTATATATGACAGAACCCTATACATCTTCATGATCGTTGTTATATTTGAGTCTATTGTTTTGTCCACTGTGTTATCCATCTCACTAATGGCCTCCCTTTCCTTCACTGACCTTCCACTTTATCAATCATGATGTCCTTTTCTAGTAATTGGGAGTAATGATTGGGGAGGAGATGTTTAAGAGCTGTTTACTTTTCCCATACTGGAAAGATAACTTGTAAATTAGAAAATTTTTCAGTGAAACATAGGCAACTTTTTGAGAGATTTTACAGAAGCAAGAATTGACCAAGCCTTTTTATATAACTCTTAAACCCTATACATACACCAGAACACTTTTGGATATGCTACCACGTTTGTGAGATATATCAGATGGGTATTTCAATATTGAGCTTCTAATTAAGTAATTCATTTCATAGTACAAGCACCTATAGATCATATTACTTCATCTATAAAGAATTGGCTTCGTATTCAGAGAGGTCTATATCTGAATTCTCAGTCGGTGTTTGAACGATACTACCAACAGATGAGGTAATTTGAGGTTTACACGTCAACATAATTGTGGCAATTAATTATACAGATATAATCCAGTTCATTTTGCAAGAGATTAATATAGAGAGGCTATTACTGCCAGAATTTCCCACTAATCAAAAATATATGGAAAAGTGATACTTAGGAATTAAATAACTATTTACCATTTTGGAATAGGATATGACCAAAGGCACATAAAATAAAGTCACTATTCTTAGCATGTGTACAATATAAAGAAAATATTCTACAGAATAAATTAGAATACATGTCTAAATATAAATAAAGCATTCTAGAAATTCTCAAAGAAAAATCCATATTAAAAAGAAGACTACTTCTTCGTGTGGAAGTAAATACTCAGAACTTATTAACCACACTAGCAATTTAAATTGTTTTTATCCTTTCCAAAGGCTGCTTTCATTTTACCATGTAACATTAACTGCTGTAAGAAATGAAGGACAAGTTTGTATTAAGAATACTGAAACACACTTCCAGGCAACATGGTGCTATAGACAGAAGCACCATGCCATCCCTCCACAGCAAAGATCCAAAAAACTAAGTCAAACAGAGACACATGTGAATCCTGAAACCCTAAGCATCAAATGAAGAGATAAAGAATTCAGCCAAGCACGGAATGGAATAAGAAACTGACCAGAGAACTGAGAGCAAGGAGAAATACATGCAGAGGTACGCTATCAGCTAAAAAAAAACACAGATCTGCCATCTTGGATTCCTACTGGAGATTGGCGAACAGAGGGTACAAGAAAGCAGCTTCACAGAGCTTCCAGCAGGAGACAGAACAACTGGTAACCAGAAATATATGCTTTCCCCCTCCCCTATCCCCCTTCACCCTCACTTGGCCTCCTCTGCTTCCTGCAGCCACGGTCTCTTGGCCTGGAAGCACCAGCTTCACCCCGCTGCCACTTGGATTCCACCAGCCCACAATGGTCGGCCCCCTGAGTGTCGTTTGTTGGCTACTGGTGTTGCTTTTTTCTACTTCTTTGGATTTCTTCCTTACCTCTCACCATCTCCCCGTCCTTTCTCTAAAATACTTGGCTCCTTGTACCGTCTTTGCTTCTTCCTGAAAGACTGCAAAACACCGCTCAGCTGTGAAACTGCTTCCCAGCCTGTGCTGTCACACTGGTAGGACTCCTGGGGCTTTTGGTTTGTTTGTTTGTTCTGATTTGTTCTGTTTTGATTTGTATGTTTGCTTATTTTCTTTTTCTTTTCTCAGCTTGGGAGCCCCTTCTAGCTGGGCGATACTGAGCAGCTTGGGAGCTGCTCTTTTACTCTGCACACATGTGCAGTGGCATCCCTGGGGGCATTTCTTTTTTCTTGTTTTTTAGTTTTGTTATTTTTTGTTTTTGTTTTCTTGGTTTTTTGTTAATTTTCTTCTCTCTGTCTCCCTTTTTGTCTTTCTTCATTTCTCACTTTCTCATCTCTCTATACTTACCTTCTCTTTCTGTCTCCTGAATACCTGGTGCTGTGTGACACCTCTACCCCTTCTGGTCAGGCCATACTTCACGGACTGGGAGCAACATCTCCAGTCCTTGCAGCCACAATTGTGGGATACCTGGGCTTTTTTTCTAATTTTTATTTATTTTAACTTTTTTTCTTTTCCTTTTTGTTTTTCTCCATTTCTCAGTCTCTCATCTCCACGTCAACAGCAAGCTCCCTTAGCAGCCTTTTTTGTTTGTTTGTTTGATTGTATGTTTTTGGCTCATGTTCCTCTCTCTCCTCTTTCCCATACCCATATTAGCTCCACACATCACAATCTTCCCCCTCCTTCCTGCCTACCTGCACTGTGTGCTGAACATCACTCTTACAAGCAGCACAGGTATGGCCTACTGGAAGCTGCACTGCACTGATTCCTGGCCCACCCTGATGGCCCTAATATGTGCCACAAATGACCCATCCCAGCAACTCCCCTTCAGCTGGACCTTCCCTGGTCTACAACACCTGAGTGACTGACCCTGCCCAGTGGAGAAGGAGGTGAAAAGTATGTTGCCCACAGAAGAGCAAACAACAAAGTACGCACAGACCACCTGCTCAGACATAACCAAATAAAACAAAAAAGCAGGATGAAATAAAGAAATCTACAAACAGTAAATGAGGAAAACAAATACTGAATGTCCCAAAGACAGCAGACAATATCAAAACATATACAAAAACAGGACAGGATGGATCCAGTAGGCTTCCAAAATAAAACACCAGGTGATTTTCCAGTAGAAGAAAAGGCACTAGAACTAACTGATAGGGATTTCAAATCTCTAATATTTAGAGCTATCTAAGACATGAAGCAAACAGCAGACAAAAATGAGGAAAAAATAGACAAATTCATGGAAACTACAGACCAAAAAATGGAAGAACTCAGGAAAATAATGCAGGAACAAAATGCTAAAATAAATTCACAACTAGAAATCATACAAAAACAACAATTAGAAATCCAAAAGATAAACAACAAGCTTTCATAAATGGACAGTGTCATAGAAGGGCTGAGAAGCAGGTTTGAAATGATGGAAGACAGGATCAGTGAAATAGAAGACAAATACTTGTATACAACTTTGACAAAAAATCAGATAAAAGAAAGAAGAAAAATGAAGAAACCCTTAGAATTATGTGGGGTACAATCAAAAGCAAAAAAAATTGAGAGTGATCAGAGCTCCAGAACAGGTGGAGAAAACAGAAAACACAGAGAGGATCATTGAAGAATTGTTTAAGAAAACTTCTCCAATATCAAGAAATATGAAAAGCTGACCATACAAGAAGCTCAGCAAATCCCATATAGGATAGATCCCAAAAGAAAATCACCAAGAAATATCGTAACCACACTTACTACAACCAAAGACAAAGAATCTGAGAGCAGCTCAAGAAAAACAAAAAGTCTCTTGACCGGAAAACACTGGCTGCTTGGATACCACACACCCAAACAGGCGGCTCTCTGAGTGCCATTTGTTGGCTGCTAGTGTTGCTTTTTTTTTTCTGCTTCTTTTGATTTCTTCCTTGCCTCTCGCCACCTCTCCCTCCTTTTGCTCAAGTACCTGGCTCCGTGCGCCATCTTTACTTCTTCCTGAGGGGCTGCAGAGCTCAAGAAATTTGTGATATATGCTTTCCCACTCCGTACCCTTCTTCACCCACAGTCGGTCCCCTCTGCTTCCCGCGGACACAGTTTCTTGTCCGAGAAACACCAGCCTGCACTAGCTGGCTCTCTGAGAGCCATTTGTTGGCTGCTAGTGTTACTTTTTTTTTTTCTGCTTCTTTTGATTTCTTCCTTGCCTCTCGCCACCTCTCCCTCCTTTCGCTCAAGTACCTGGCTCCATGTGCCATCTTTGCTTCTTCCTGAGGGGCCGGAGCTCCATTTGAGTGTGGAGCTGCTTCCTGGTCTGGGCTTCCACGCTGGTGGGATCCCAGGGATTTTGTTTATTTGTTTGTTTTGAATTGTTTTTCTGTTTTCTTTTCCTTTTCTTGAGTTGGGAGACCTTTCTGGCCAGGTGGGGCTGGGTGGCAAGGAGACTCCACCTTGGCTTGCACGGACGTGCAGAGGGATCCCTGAGGGCAGTTCTTTTTTCATTGTTTTTTTTTTTCTGTGTTTTTAGGGCCTTTCTTGTTCTTTTTGTTTGTTTTTTTCCTTTTCCCTCTTTTTCCCTTTTTGTCTTTCTTCATAGCTCAGTTTCTTGTCTCTCTATATCTTCCTTCTCTTTCTGTTCCCTGAATACCTGGTGTCGTGTACCTCTGCGCCCTCTAGCCAGGCTGTACTGCAACACCTGAGAGCGACTTCCCCAGACCTCGTGGCTGCACTGGTGGGATCTCTGGGAACTTTGTCAATCTTTAACCTTTCCGATTTTTGTTTATTCATTCTTTTCTTTTCTTCCTCTTCCCCTTTCTGTTTTTCTCCATTTCATAGTCTCTCATCTCTCCACTCCAACGGCAAGCTCCCCTAACATTCTTGTTTGTTTTTGGCTCCTGTTCATCTCTCCTCTCTCCCATATCCATCTTAGCTCCACACATAACAATCTCCCCGCTGCATCCTGCCTGCCTGCACCATGCACTTGACATCACACTACCAAGCAGCACAGGCACAGCTTACTGGAACCTGCCCTGCACTGATTACCAACCCGATCTGGTGGCTGTAGTAAGTGCCACAAAGAACCCGTCCCAGTAACTCTTTTTCAGCTAGACCTGCCCTGCCATACCATATCTGAGTGACTGACCCTGCCAGTTGGAGCAGGAGGTGAAAAATATTGTGCTCACTGATGAAAAAACCAAATGAGACTAACGAAGTACAGGAGCCCAGTGACAAGGGCCAGAAGGCAGAAGGGGACAAG
>NW_004444289.1:215386-233064 GCF_000243295.1 Trichechus manatus latirostris | reverse complement strand
AGGACAAATACTGTATAAGACCACTATTATAAGAACTCAAGAAAAGGTTTAAACACAGAAGAAAACATTCTTTGATGGTTATGGGGGTGGGGAGGGAGGGTGAGTGTTAGTTACTAACTAGATGGTAGATAAGAATCATCTTAGGTGAAGGAAAGGGCAGCATACACTACAGGGGAAGTCAGCACAACTGGACTAAACCAAAGCTAAGAAGTTTCCTGAATACAGTCAAATACTTTGAGGAGACAGAGTAGCAGGAAGGTGGGGTCTGGGGACCATGCTTTCAGGGGACATCTAGGTCAATTGGCATAACAAAGCTTACTAAGAAAATGTTCTGCATCCTACTTTGGTGAGTGGCGTCTGGGGTCTTAAAAGCTTGCAAGCGGCCATCTAAGACACATGAATTGGTCCCAACCACCTGGAGTAAGGAGAACGAACACCAAAGACACACAAAAAATATTAGCCCAAGAGACAGAAAAGGCCACACAAACCAGAGACTTCATCAGCCTGAGACCAGAAGAACTAGATAGTGTCCGGCTATCACCAATGACTGCCCTGACAGGGAACACAACAGAGAGTCCCTGATGGAGCAGCAGATAGATGGGGTGCAGAACTCAAACTCTAGTAAGAAGACCAGACTTAATGGTCTGACTGAGACTGGAGGTACCACGGAAAGCACGGCCCCTGGACTCTCTATCAGCCCAGAACTAAAACAATTTCTGAGGCCAACTCTTCAGACAGAGATTGGACTGGATGGTGGGACATAAAGTGATACTCCTGAAGAGTGTGCCTCTAAGTCAAGCAGATACAAGAGACCAAAGGGGAAGCTTCTGTCCAGAGGTGACATGGGAAGGCAGAGAGCGTTAGGAGCTGGTTGAATGGACTTGGGGAATCAAGGGTGGAAAGGAGGAATGTGCTGTTATACATAACAATTTATGCATAAAATTTTGTATGGGAGACTAACTTGAAATATAAACTTCATTTAAGTACAACAATAAAAAAATTACTCTAATAATAAAAGTGTTACCTTAAATCAAAAAAAAAAAAAAAAATAGTGAGATACCGTCTCGCCCCAGCATTACTGGCATGAATCAAAAACACTGGAAATAACAAATGTTGGAGAGGCTGCGGGGAGATTGGAACACTTATGCACTGCTGGTGGGAATGCATAATGATACAACCGTTTTGAAAAATGATATAGCACTTCTTTAGAAAGTTAGAAATAGAAATACCATACAATCCAGCAATCCCACTCCTAGGAATAGACCTTAGAGAAATAAGAGCCGTCTCATGAATAGACATATGCACAGCCACGTTCATTGCAGTATTGTTCACAATAGCAAAAAGAGGGAAACAACTTAGATGCCCATCAACAGATGAATGGATAAACAAACTATGGTACATACACACAATGGAGTATTATGCAACGGTAAAGAACAATGATGAATCTGTGAATTATAACATGGATGAAACTGGAGGACATTATGCTGAGTGAAATAAGTCAATCACAAAAGGGCAAATATTGTATGAGACCTCTACTGTAAAAACTCATGAAAAATTTACATACAAAAAGCAAAAATCTTTGTTGGTTACGAGGGATGGGAGGGGCCGGGGGGAACTAAACAGACAATAGATAAGTGGTAACTTTTGTGAAAGGTAAGACAGTACACAATACTGGGGAATCCAGCACACCTTGTACAAGGAAAGGTCATGGAAGCTCCATAGACACTTCCAAACTCCCTGAGGGACAGAATTGCTGGGCCGAGGGCTGTGGGGACCATGATCTCTGGAACATCTATCTCAACTGGCATAACACAGTTTATAAAGAAAATGTACATTCTACTTGGTGAGTAGCGTCTGGCATCTTAAAAGCCTGTGAGCAGCCATCTAAGACACTTCACTGGTCTCACCCCTTCGGGAGCAAGGGAGAATGAAGGCAACAAGATACAAGGAAAAGATTAGTCCAAAGGACTAATGGACCACAGCTACCATGGCCTCCACCACACTGAGTCTAGTATAACTAGATGGTGCCCGGCTACCACCACTGATTTCTCTGACAAGGATCACAACAGAGGATCCCAGACACAACTGGAGAAATATGTAGAACAAACGTCCAACTCACAAAAGAAGACCAGATTTACTGGCCTGAGAATGAATAAACCCCGAGAGTACGGCCCCTAGACACGCTTTTAACTCAGTAATGAAGTCACTCCTGAGGTTCACTGTTCAGCCAAAGATTATACAGCCCCATAAAACAAAATGAGACTAATGTGTCACAACAGTCCAGGGACAAGAGCTAGAAGGCAGGAGGGGACAGGAAAGCTGGTAATAGGAAACCCAAGTTTGAGTAGGGACAGTGTTGACATGTTGCAGGGTTGTTAATCATTGTCCAAAAAAACAGTATGTGTATTAACTGTCTAATGAGAAACTATTTGTTCTGTAAACCTTCATTTAAAGTACAATAAAAAAAGAATACTGAGACAGAAAGTTAAGGAGTTTATGTGGTAACATATCTAATATTATAATTTAATCTTTAATCCAATATCTAATACTCATATTCAAATAAAATATGTAGCATTCAGATTTTAAAAAATTTCAACAAGTTTTGACACTATTGGTCAAACAGGCCAGTTTCTAATGAACTCAAAAACAGTACCTAAAATTGTATTCACTTAGCACAGCAAAGATTTATTTTTCTTTTTAATTTTATTGTGTTTTAGGGGAAAGTTTACAGTGCAGATCAGTTTCTCATTCGAAACTTTGTGTACAAAATGTTTTGTAACATTGGTTTCAATCCCCCCAATACGACAGCCTCTTCCCCTTTCCACTCCAGTTTCCCCGTCCACTCGTCCAGTTTTCCTGTCCTTTCCCGTCTTCTCATCTTGCTTTTGGGCAGGAGTTGCCCATTTGGTCTTGTGTATTTGATTGAACCTCACATGTGTTATTGTTTGTTTTATAGGCCTGTCTAATCTTTGTCTGAAAAGTGAGCTTTGGGAGTGGTTTCAGTTCTGAGTTAGCAGAGTGTCCAGGAGCCATAGTCTCGGGAGTTCCTCCAGTCTGTCAGACCAGTAAGTCTGACCTTTTTTTGTAAATTTTAATTTTGTTGTACATTTTTTCTCCTGCTCTGTCCAGGACTCTCTATTGTGATCCCTCTCAGAGCAGTTGGTGATGGTAGCCGGGCACCATATACTTCTTCTGGGCTCAGGCTGGTGGAGGCTGTGGTTCATGTGGTACTTTAGTCCTTTGGGCTAATATTTTCCTTGTATCTTTGGTTTTCTTCGTTCTCCTTTTCTCCAGGTTAGATGGTACCAATAAACATGTCTTAGATGGCCACTCGAAAGCTTTTAAAATCCAAGATGCTGCTCACCAAAGTAGGATGTTGTACATTTTCTTTATGAACAATGTTATGTCAATTGACCTAGATTTCTCCCATGACCATGTTTCCAAGCCCTCTACCCTGACAACTAAGTCCATCAGGGTGTTTGGACGTGTCTAGGATGCTTCTATGACTTTACCTTGGTCCAGTTGTGCTGACTTCCCCTATATGTGTGTTGTCTTTCCCTTCACCAAAATTGACCCTTGTCTACCATCTAGTCAGTGATTCCCCTCCATATCCCTTCCCTCCCTAGTAGCCATCAAAGATTGTTTTTGTGTGTGTGTGTGTGAAAACCTTTTCTTGGGTTTTTACGATAGTGGTCTCACACAATATTCCTCCTTTTTTGATTGGCTTATTTCGATCAGCATAATGTCCCCCAGATTCATCCGTGGTGTGAGATGTTTCACAGATTCATCACTGTTCTTTATCATTTTGTAGTATTCCATTGTGTGTATGTACTATCATTTTTTTATCCATTAATCTGTTGATGGGCACTTAGATTGTTTCCATTTTTTGCTATTGTGAATAATGCTGCAATGAACATGGATGTGCATATGTCTGTTCATGTGATGACTCATTTCTGTAGGATATACTCCTAGGAATGGGATTGCTGGATAATGTGGTATTTCTATTTCTAGCTTTTAAAGGAGGTGCTGTATCGTTTTTCATCGTGGTTGTACTATTTTACATATCCACCATAAGTACATAATAGTTCAAATCTCCTCACACCCTCTCCAACATTCATTATTTTCTGATTTCTGATTACTGCCAGTTTTGATGGGCTGAGATGGCATCTTATTGTAGTTTTGACTTGCAATTCTCTAATGGATAATGATCACAAGCATTTCTTAACGTGTGTCTTAGCCGCCTGAAAGTTTTCTTTGGTGCAGTGTCTGTTCATATCCTTTGCCCATTTTTTAATTGGATTATTTGTCTTTTTGCTGTTGAGGTGTTGAAGTATTTGGTAGACTTTAGAGGTTAGACCTTTGTCAGATACGTCATAGTGAAAAAAAATTTTTACCAGTCTGTAGTTTCCGTTTTTAATCTTTTGGTGAAGTCTTTTTATGAGCCTAAGGATTTAATTTTTAGAAGCTCCCAGTTATCAAGTTTATCTTCTGGTTTTGGGACATTGTTAGATATGGTTTGTATTGTATTAAAGTCATGTATTAGGACCCCTAGTGTTGTCCCTATTTTTTCTTCCATGATCTTTACCATTTTAGGTTTTATATTTAGGTCTTGGACACATTTTGCATTAGTTTTTGTGTATGGTGTGAAGTATAGCTACTGTTTCTTTTTTTACAGATGTACATCCAGTTATGCCGGCATCTTTGTTAAAAAGACTGCCTTTTCCCCATTTAATGGACTTTGGCACTTTCTCAAGTATCAGCTGACCGCAGGTGGATGGATTTACACCTGGGTTATCAGTTCTGTTCCATTGGCCTATGTGTCTGTCGTTGTACCAGTACCAGGCTGTTTTGACTACCATGGCTGTATAGCAGATTCTAAGATCAGGAAGTGTGAGGCCTCCCACTTTGTTCTTCTTCAATAATGCTTTACTTATCCAGGTCCTCTTTCCTTTCCATACAAAGTTGTTGATTAGTTTCTCCATCCTATTAAAGAATGCTGTTGGAATTTGGATTGCGATTGCATTTTATCTGTAGATCACCTTGGGTAGTATTGACATTTTCACAAGGTTGAGTCTTCCTATCCATGAGTATGTGTCTGTTTTTTCCATTTATGTTGCTCTCTTGTTTTCCATGCAGTAGTTTTGTAGTTTTCTTTGTATAGGTCTTTTACGTCCCTGGTTAGATTTATTATTAAGTATTTATCTTCTTCGGAGCTATTGTGTATGGTATTGATTTCCTGATATCGTTTTCGAAGTTCTCTTTGTTGGTTTAGAGGAATCCAATTGATTTTTTTTAACGTTAATCTTGTATCCTGATATTTTGCTGAAACTTTCTATTAGTTCCAGTAGCTTTCTTGTAGATTATTTGGAGTTTTCTATGTATAGATAGGATCATATCATCTGTGAATAGTTTTATCTCTCCCTTCCCATTTTGGATGCCCTGTATTTCTTTTCCTTTTCTTATTGCTCTGGCTAGGACTTCCATCACAATGTTGAATGACAGTGGTGATAAAGGTCATCCTTGTCTGATTCTTGTTCTCAAGAGAGAATGCTTTTGGTCTCTCCCCATTGAGAATGATGTTGGCTGTTGGTTTTGTATAAATGTCCTTTATTATATCAAGAAATTTCCCTTCTATTCTATTTTGCTAAGAGTTTTTATCAGGAATGGGTGTTGGACTTTGTAAAATGCCTTTTCTTCATCAATTGAGGTGATCATATGATTCTTTTCTTTTATTTATGTGGTGGATTTTGTTGATTGATTTTCTAATATTGAACTGTCCTTGCATACCTGGTATGAAACCCACTTGGTCGTGATGTTATTATTTTTTTGATATGCTGTTGAATTCTATCGGCTAGAATTTTTGTGTCTGTATTCATGATGCATATTGGCCCGTAGTCTTTTTTTTTAAGCACCGTCTTTACCTGGCTTTGGTATCAGGGTTAATCTGGCTTCATAGAATGAATGCGGGTGTATTCCTTCCTTTTCTATGCTTTGAATTAATTTGAGCAGTATTGGTGTGAGTTCTTCTCTGAATGTTTGGTAGAATTCTCCAGTGAAGTTGTCCGGGCCAGGGCTTTTTGTTGTTATTGGGAGTTTTTTTTAATGATCTCTTCAATCTCTTGTTATGTGTCTGTTTATGTTTTCTACCTCAACTTGTGTTAGTTTAGGTGGTAGTGTGTTTCTAGAAATTTGTCCATTTCCTTTAGGTTTTCAAATTTGTTGGAGTACAATTGTTCCTAGTATTCTATTTTTTTTTTTTTTTTAATTTCAGTTGATTCTGTTGTAGTATCACTTCTCTCATTTTTTATTCAGGTTATTTGCTTCCTGTCCAGTTTTTCTTTTGTCAGCTTGGCCAATGATTTGTTGATTTTGTTGATCCTTTCAAAGAGCCAACTTCTGGTTTTCTTGATTCTTTCTATTGTTTTTCTGTTCTCTATTTCATTTACTTCTGTTCTAATCTTTATTGTTTCCTTTCTTCTGGTGACTGTGGGCTTCTTTTGCTGCTCTCTTTCTATTTGTTTGAGTTTTAGAGTTAACATTTTGATTTTGGTCCTTTTTTTCTTTTTTGATAAGTGTATTTATTGCTATAAATTGACCTCTAAAGGCTGCTTTTACTTTGTGTCCCAAAGTTTTTGGTAAGATTTATTTTCATTCTCATTTGACGCTATGGAATTTTTTAAATTCTATCCTTGATTTCTTCTATTACTCAGTGGTTTTTAAGCAAGGTGTTTTTCAGTTTTCATGTATTTGATTTTTTCCCCTTGCTATTCCTGTTATTTATTTCTACTTTTATGGTGTTGTGGTCAGAGAAGATGCTTTGTATTGTTTCTATGTTTTGGATTATGTTGAGCCTTGCTTTGTGGCCTAAAATGTGGTGTATTCTGGAGAATGTTCCATATGTGTTGGAAAAGAAAGTATACTTTGCTGCTGTTGGGTGGATTGCTCTGTATATGTCTATGATGTCAAACAGGTTGTGGCATTTAGGCTTTCTGTATCTTTATTGAATTTCTTTCTAGACATCCTGTCCATCACCAAAAGTCTCCTACTATTATTGTGGAACTATCTATTTCTCTTTTCATTGATGTTAGAGTTTGTTTTATGTTTTTTGGAACCCTATCATTGGGTGCATATATATTTATTATGGTTACGTTCTCCTGGTATATTGACACTTTAACCTTCTATAGTGTTCTTCCTTATAGTTTATGGTGTATTTTGATTTAAAGTCTATTTTATCAGAGATTAATATTGCCACATCTGCTATTTTTTGGTTATTGTTTGCTTGATAGACTTTTTTTCCATCCTTTGAGTTTTAGTTTGTCTATATCTTTGTGTTTAAAGTGTGTTTCTTGTAAACAGCATATAAATGGGTAATGTTTTATAGTCCATTGAACCACTCTCTCTCTCTTTACTGGTGCATTTAAGCCTCTTACATTCAGCATAATTACTGATAGGTATGAGTTTACTGCTGTCATTTTGTTGTATTTTGTGTGTATGTGTGTGTGGTATTGACTGCTTCTTTGTTCTGTTTAATTTTCTGTGCTCAGTACTGTTTATGGATTTTCTTTTCATTCCTTTATTTTTTATTTCGTGTTTACTAAGTCTTTATTTTTTCTTATTTTTTATTTTGATGGGTAGCGTTGTTAGCTTCCTTGTGGTTACCTTGAATTTTACCTAAATTTTCCTAACTTTAAATGTCTTTTATTTCTTGATGTTGCCATGATTTCTTCTCCATTTGAAGTTCTATAACTACACCATTTCTTCACTCTTTTTTGTTTTGACATTGTTATTGTTTACATATTGACATCTCTGGTTCCCTATTTTCAATCTTTTAGCTTTATTTTATTTTTGAGAATTCTCTATCTGGGTTGTTATCTGTTTGATCTGTCTTATGTCCTAGTGTTGGCTTATTGTCTAGTGTTGTTGGTTCTCTAACTGTAGGAGTCCCTTGAATTTTTCTTGTAATTTTGGCCTGGTTTTTACAAATTCCCTTAATTTCTGTTTATCTGGAAATGACCTAATTTCACCATCATATTTGAGAGACAATTTTGCTAAATATATAATTCTTGGCTTGCATTTTTTTCCTTTAATGCTTTGTATATATACTCCTATTGCCTTCTTGCATGCGTTGTTTCTGCTGCTTAATAAGAGCTTAGTCTTATTGATTCTCCTTTGCAGGTGACTTTTTGTTTTTCCCTGGCTGCTTTCAGGATTCTTCATCTTTGGTTTCGGCAAGTTTGATTATGATAAGTCTTGGTAACTTTCTTTTGGGGTATATCCTGCATAGGATTGGTTTATCTTCTTGGATATCTTCAGGTCTTTTACAATATTAGGGAAGTTTACTACCAGCAAATCTTCAACAATTATGTCTGTGTTTTCCATTATCCCTCCTATTCTGGAACTCTGATCAGATGTTTTTCCTTTTGATAGTGTCACACATAATTCTTTCACTTTTGTCATTTTTTAAAAATTTTTTTTCTCAAACAAATTAGTGTCAAGGGATTTGTCTTCAACCTCACTAATTCTGTCTTCTATTGTCTCAATTCTGCTCCTATGTCCTTCTATTGAGTTGTCTAATTCTGAAATTTTATTGTGAATCTTTTGGATTTCTAGTTACTCTTTTTGTATGACTTCTAATAGCCTTTTTATTCTGCCATTTTGTTCTTGCATTGTTTTTCTGAATTCAGCTATTGCTTTGTCTGTGTTTTCCTTGGTTTTGTCTGTGTTTTCCCTGATCTCTTTCTTGATCTCTTGGAGAGCTCTGAATATTAGTCTTTTGAATTCTTTAACAGGTAGTTCAACTGCCTTATATTCCTCCAGAAGGTTTTCTGGTTCTTTGTTTTGGTCACTTGCCAGAATCATCTTGTCCCACTTGTTTATGTGATTTGATATTGTCTGTTGTCTCTGAAGCATCAAAAACTTATTACATTTATGTATTGTATGTTTGTTTGCTTTATCCTGAATTTTTGTTTTGTTTTGACATATCTGAGTAGGCTAGGTCTGTGCTACTGTGGTTGCTAATTTGGCCATGTTGAAGCTCTCACCTCCTATCTCTAGATGTGTGGAGTAGTGACTAGGTGTGTGAGCATGGGTCCCTGTTTTGTGTTCTTGGTGGGCTACTGGGGATGTAGGTGTAATTTTTGGTGAAGTGATGTATCTGTCCTTCTGGTCACCTGGTTTTTAGGTGCAGGGGGTGTTCTCTCTGGTTGTTGATTGGGTGTTGTGTGTGCACTCTGCCACTTCCCATTTGGTCGGGGCTAAAATGCCTGGGTCGTCAATCACCAAATAGGTGAAGTGGAGGCTCTCACTGACAATCCCAGGTGGGCAGGGCTGTGCAGGGCTGTGCAGGGTTGTTTGGAGCAGGCACAAGCCTCTTGTTGCTAAGGAGTGGGGGTGATGCAGAGCACAAAGCAGGGAGGATGTCTCCTGCTCACAGGTGCCCAGTTGGAGGTCATGTCTCTGTCCCCTAGAGTGTGTTGTGAAAGAGGTTGTGGAACAGGTGCTTGGGCACCAAGTGCTGTTGGCTTGAGTTATTGGAGGACACCACCAGTCCTCAGGCCCCTGGCATGGGCGGCTGAATGGAATAGATGGGACCACTGGCCTTCAGGCCCCTGTAGTGGGCGCTTGAGCTCGTGTCTTGTGGGATAAGGCAACAGTGAATGCCACAGGTCTACAGCTACAATGAGTGGGGAGGAGTGGGCGAGTAGGATGGGAGTGCTCCACAGAAGCACAGACCTCCAGCATGGGGGCGATGCTGAGTTGTGCACAGTGAATGGGATCAATGGCGTTAACATTGGTAGAGCATGAAGCACCCCCTCTGACTCTGGCCCTGAGAGCAGAGTAACTCCTTCTTGTCTGCACCAGGTATAGTGGGTTTTGCCTCGGAATGCTGCTTGCTTTGCTCAATATGGCCACACTGTGCAGAGTTGGCCAGCAGGGCACTGGCGCAGGTAAGCAGAGTGGGCAGAAGGCACTGCAAGTCCATGTATCCCCGGGCAACTGGCTGCATGAAGAGGCAGGTGCATCAGGCTAGGCCAAGAGCTACTGGCTTAGGGGGTAAGGTAGTGTCCAATGCCAAAGGTCTGCAGCTGCAAGGAGCAGGAGGAGGGAATGGGCAAGGAGGGTAGGAGTGCTCCTCAGGCCCGTGGGTCTCTGGTGCGGGGAGGCTGTGCACATGGTGTGTGGGTCCTGCACTTAACCTTCACAGGGCTGGAAGCCCACCTGTGTGGCCCCTAACTTGCACACAGAGTTGCTCGCATTTAGCTGCTGAAAGTGAAGTGGACTTCAGCTGGGAATGCTGCCCACATTGTCCCAATAAGGCTACGTTATGCTGGCTTGGTGACTGGAGTGGGTGGAGGGCAATGCAAATCCATGAAACACCAGTTCTAGTGGCTGGGCAAAGTGGCGGGTGCCCCTGGACTGGGGCTGTGAGCTCCTGGCTTAGGGAGCTGGGGGCTAGGAATGCTGCCTGCCTGGTGTCATGAGTAGGGAGAAGGGATTGGTGAGGAGGTTTATTTTTAATTCATACCATAAAACTAATGTGGGATACAGGTCAACTGATTTCTGTTTTTTGTAGTCACTAATAGATCTATACTGATGAAGGCTCCACTACAACATAAAATTCCATTATTTATGGTGTTGAGGAAAAGGGTTGTAGCAAATTTCACAGTGACCAATTGAATAACACCAATATATCCAATGTTTGAATAAAATAGAAAAAAATCCTTTAAAAACAAAATTATTCAAGGCAGTCAACAGAAGACTTAGAAAATTTGCATAGAATGAGATTTATTAAAGCTATTAAATCTATTCTTAAAATCCTTTCCACAAACGAAACCCATGTCAGTTAATTCTTCAAACATTTAAGGAAGAAATAACACAAAATTTGCACAAACTCTCCCTGTGAATAAAAAATAGGGAACAATTTTAATTCTTTTTATGTCACCAGCATGTCTTTAATTCCACAATCTGATAAAGATGTTATAATAAAGGAGACTTACAGAACAATCTCACAATAATTAACATGAACATATAAACATATGGACAGTCATATGAACATTAATGCAGTAATCCTTAGTGAAATATTAGCATACTGAATCTATTGGTCAATTTGTATTATCCAAGATATGTATGTGAGGTTAATTTAACCTTTTTAAAATTAATTGTGATTCACATTTACATATTGATAAATGTAGAAAAAAATTGATATAATGCAGCACAGATTCAGCTAAAAATTTGTTAACTATTAATAATAGGAAATCTTACGCTGTTGTTATTTTTAGGTGCTGTTAAATCATTTCCCACAATAGCCACCCTAGACACAACAAAACAAACTTTGTCTGGTCCTATGCCATCCTCAAAATCGTTGCTATGTTTGAGCTCGTTGTTGCAGTCACTGTGTCAATTCATCTCGTCAAGGATCTTCCTCTATTTTGCTGACCCTCTACTTTACCAAGCATGATGTCCTTCACCAAGGATTGGTCCCTCTTGATAACATGTCCAAAGTACCTGACACAAAGTCTCGCCATCCTCGCTTCCAAGGAGCACTCTGGCTGTACTTCTTACAAGACAGACTTGTTTCTGGCAGTTCATGGTATATTCAATATTCTATGCCAACACCATAATTCAAAGGCATCAATTCTTCTTTGGCCTTCCTTATTCATTGTCTAGCTTTTGCGTGTATATGAGGTGATTGAAAATATCATGTCTTGGGTCAAGGGCACGCTAGTCCTCAAAGTGACATATTTGCTTTTCAACAGTTTAAAGGGTCTTATGCAGCAGATTTTCCCATGCAATAAGTCGTTTGATTTCTTGACTGCTGTTTCCATGGGCGCTGACGGTGGATCCAAGAAAAATGAAATCCCTGACGACTTCAGTCTTTTCTCCATTTATTGTGATGTGGTCCTCCATTTATTGCTTATTGGTCTAGTTGTGAGGATTTTTGTTTTCTTCATGTTGAGGGATAATCCATACTGAAGGATGTAGTCTTTGATCTTCATCTGGAGTGCTTCAGGTCCTCTTCACTTTCAGCAAGCAAGGTTCTATCATCTGCATATTTCAGGTTGTTAATGACTCTTCCTCCAATTCTGATGTGCTTTTCTTCATATAGTTCAGCTTCTCGGATTATTTGCTCAGCATACAGATTGAATAAGTATGGTGAAAGGATACAACTGTGACACAAACCTTTCTTTATTTTAAGCCTTGCAGTATCCCCTTGTTCTGTTAGAATGATTGTCTCTTGGCCTATGTACAGGTTCTTCATGAGCACAATTTAGTATTCTGGAATTCCCATTCTTCGCAATGTTATCCATAATTTTTTTTGATCCATACAGTTGAATGCCTTTACATAGTCAATAAAACACAAGTAAATATCTTTTCTGTATTCTCTGCTTTCAGCCAAGATCCATCTGACATCAGCAATGATATCCCTTGTTCCACATCTTGTTCTGAATACAGTTTGAATTCCTGACAGTTCCCTGTTTATATAGTGCTGCAACCATTTTTGAGTTATCTTCAGCAAAATTTTACTTGCGTGTGATATTAATGATATTGTTCAACAATTTCCACATTTTGTTGGATCATTTTTCCTTGGAATTTGCACAGATATAGATCTCTTCCAGACAGTTGGCCAGATAGCTGTCTTCTAAATTTCTATTAGTGATACAGAATCTTATACTAGGGAATAGTTAATCTGATAAAGAGTATCTGCAAAAATACCTGAAACAAATGTTATGTTTACTGATGAAATATTGAAAACGTTCACCTTGAGACTATTAAACAGGCATGAATGCATGGTATAGTCACTTCAATTCAGTATTTTTCTGGGGGCCTCAGTCAGTGTGAATAAGCAAAATGGTATAAAAATTGGAAAAGAAGGTTTTAAATGCTCATTAGTCACAGATAACACTATATATATCGAAACTTCAAAGGATTCTACATAAATCAAAATTAATAAGTGAGTGTACCATAATCACTGGATACAAGTCAATATAAGAAAATCAATTGTAGACTTCAGATTCTAGAACAAGATGGAGTATATGAACTTCTCTGTAGTCTTTCCACTAAGTACAGCTAAAAATAAGGAGCATTAAACATATAACAAACGTAAGAAAACTGAATGGCAGAGAGAAGATAGACCAGATAAGGATCTCAAGAGCCAAGGAACAACATGGCAGTGAGATACTTGGTTTTTCTTTTTGTCTTCTTTAATTCAGACTGGGTGTTGGAGAAGCCAACAACTCAGAAATGCCAGCAAGTGCAGATAAAATTAGCTCTAAGAAAATCTGGCCTTATAGGCAAAGAACAAAGTAAGGGACATTCATCCAAGATAGAAAACTTTAGACAATAAGTGCGCTGTACCAACCCAACACCACCAAGGGAGAAAAAAAGTGGACAGCATAGACTTTCACCCTCCCCAACACTAATAATCCACCCCCCCATTCCTAGAAAACATTGTAAGGCAAACAAACTACCCCTACTGATTGGAGTAAAAATATACAATTGAAGGAAACAATAGATACGTTGAAATTCTTGGAGAAAAATCTAGAGAGTTTCTTTGGGAAATTAAAAGAAGTGTCCAAGTATACAAAGGAATTTAGAGAGCCACATACATGTCCAGGCAGAACACATGCTCAGAAAAGACATGAAAAGGCCCTAAACTTTTACCTCTGGTTGATCTTCACGGTCAGTCCAAGCAGTAAGTGAAGGCTAAAACAGAGTTGAAAATGACTTGGCCAAACATTGAATGAGTGCCCCAGCACAGAGATAATCTTCAAAGACTTGAAGTGTTTTCTTTTTCTCACTCTTCCCCCTTTTTTTCTTCTTTTTTGGCACTAATGTCACTGAATTGTACACATTAATAAATTTTAAAATGGTAAATTTTACAGCAAGAAAAAATTAAATTCAATTTTAAAAGTTTAGAAAGATCACTGAACGAACTACTACAACCCACATCAAGCAAGAAAAACAAATCTTAACAAAGAGGGTGGAATCTGATTTCAAGTTACCACATTTTATATTGAAAGTGTTCAATTTTTGAAAAAAAAAATCCAAAACATGCAAAGAAAGAAAAAAAGTGTATGGCCCATTCACAGGAGAAATTGATGGAAACTTGCCCTGAGGAAGCACAGAAATTGGACCTACTAGATAAAGATTTTGAATCAATAGTTTAAATATTCTCAAAGAGCTAAAAGAAGCCATGAATAAAGAACTAAAAGAAGCCAGAACAAAATATCTCAACCAATAGAGAATATCAATAGAGATAGTAATTCTAGAAAGAAACCAAACAAATATTCTGGAGATGAAAAGTACAATAACAGAAATTTAAAAACTAACTATACAGTTTCAGTAACAAATCTGAGGAGGTAGAAGAAAGAATAAAAGAAATGGAAGATAAGTCAATTGAAATTATCCTGTCTCAGAGGTAGAAAGAAAAAAAGGATGAAGAAAAATTAGCAGAGTCTAAGAGACATACAGGATACTATCAAGCATACCAACGTATGCATAACCAGAGTCCCAGAAGGAGAAAAGAGAATAATGAGCAAAAGGGGTATTTGAAAAATAATTGCCATAATTTCCCCAATTTGTTAAAACACATGAATCTACACTTTCAAGAAGCCAAATGAACTCCAAGAAGGATAAATGCAAAGAGATCCACACAAAGGTGCATTACAATCAAACTGTTAAAGACAAATAGAAAATCTTGAAAGTGGCAAGAGAGAAGTGATTCATCATGTACAAGGGACATTCGATAAGATTAGCAGCCAATATCTCAGCAGAAACAATGTAGGCCAGAACACAATAGGGTGCCATATTTAAAGCACTGAAAGGAAAAACAAAACCTGTGCAAAATTAGTATGTATTTTTATTATTTATTTGGTAAATAGTTCCACAAAAAATCAAAGAATTTCATCTATTTGGAACCTGTGGCTTTCTATGAACTCAAAATGGTGAGCAGTCTTTGCAAGAACCCATAGTTTGTGTAAAACAGAAATTGGTCACTCGTCTCACTCAAGTTTCAGTAACACATCCATCAGCCATGCTTTATCAGTCCATACAAATAAACCCTAGGGATTTCTGCCCCTGGATGGATAGTGCAATGACAATATACATCTTCATGAATTCAACCAAAACAAGGTGGAAGCTGAGAAGAAATTGGCAATAGGAGATGAGTCATTGGATAGTTCTAGAGAGTCAGAAATACCTTGTGAGATACGGCTTGTATTAGAGCACTTAATATATAACCAGTTCTATGCTAAACACACTGTATACATTATTTAATTTAATAGAATGGATTCCTTTGAAATCAAAGAGACATGGAAGGATATCAGGAAGTCTTTCTTAACTATCAGTACTGGACTAGGCTTCTCTTTCATGGGCTTTCAGAACATATTCTATTCCCTCCTATCATAGCTCTCACTTCACTGCATACTTTGTGATTGCCTGTATACTTGACTTTATTTCACTGATTCTTGAGACTTAGAATGTGTCTTCTTAAATGCTCTATCTCCACTCCTAGTTTAATGCCTAAATCTGAAATGTAGTGCTTGCTTGACAAATATTTATTTATTAAACATATAAATAGTATTAGTTATGTCTTGACGACAAAAAAAAAGCTATATTGGGTGAATTCTGGCAAAATGGCACTCTAGGCAGAAACACCACACCGTCCCTCCACAGCAAAGATATGAAAAACTATAGCAAAACAGAGAAAACAGCAATCCTGAAGCCCTAAAACATCAAATGAAGAGATAAAGAACTCAGCCAAGCACCAAATGGAGTGAGAAAACTGACAGAGAATGGAGAGCAAGGAGAGATGCATGCAGAGGTCCCCTATCAGCTAAAACAGTGCAGATCTGCCATCTTGGACTCCTACAGGAGACCAGCAAATATGGGATATGAGAAAGCAGCTTCACGGAGCTTCCAGAGGGAGACAAAACAACCAGTAATCTGTGATATACACTTTCCCACCCCCAACCGTTCTTCACCCCCACCCAGCCTCCTCTGCTTCCTGCAGCCACAGTCTCTTATCTGGGAAGCACTGGCTGCTTGGATTCAACCTGCCTGCACTGACCAGCTCTCTGAGTGCCATTTGTTGGATGCTGGTGTTGCTTTTTTTCTGCTTCTTTTGATTTCTACCTTACCTCTCACCACCTCCCCCTCCTTTAGCCCAAATACTGGGCTCTGTGGGTCATCTTTGCTTCTTCCTGAGGGGCTGTGGAGCTCCGGTAATTTGTAATATATGCTTTCCCACCTCCCACCCTTCTTAACCCACACTCGGCCTCCTCTGCTTCCCGCAGCCACAGTCAATTGTCCAGGAAGCACCGGCTACTTGGATTCCACCTGCCCACACTAGCTGGCTCTCTGAGTGCCATTTGTTCGCTGCTGGTGTTGCTTTTTTCCCCCTTCTTTTGATTTCTTCCTTATCTCTCACCACCACCCCCTCGTTTCGCCCGAATACTGGGCTCTGTGCTCCATCTTTGCTTCTTCCTAAGGGGCTGCAGAGCTCCGTTGGAGTGTGGAACTGCTTCCCGGTCTGGGCTGCCATGCTGGTGGGATTCCAGGGCTTTTGTTTGTTTGTTTGTTTTGAATTGTTTGCTTGTTTTCTTTTCCTGTTCTTGAGTTGGGAGCCTGTTCTGGCCAGGCAGTGCTGTGTGGCTTGGAACGCACCCCCTCAGCCTGCCCAGAAGCATAGAGGTATCCCTGAGGGCATTTCCTTTTTCATGGGTTTTTTGTTTGTTTGTTTGTTTTTTGGGGGGGCTTTTCTTGTTCGTTTTTTAAAAATTTGTTTTGTTTTCTTTTCCTTCTTTTTCCCTTTTTGTCTTTCTTCATTACTCAGTTTCTCGTCTGTCTATACCTTTCTTCTTTTTCTGTTCCCTGAACACCTGGTGCTGAATACCTCTATGCCTACTAGCCAGGCTGTACTGCAACACCTGAGAACAACTTCCCCAGACCTCATAGCCGTACAGGTGGGATCCCTGGGAACTTTGCTCTTCTTTTCCCTTTCTGATTTTTATTTATTCATTCTTTTCTTTTCTTTTCGTTTTCTTCCCCTTTTTGTTTTTCTTCATTTCATAGTCACTCATCTCTCCACTCCAACAGCAAGCTCCCCGAGCATTCTTTTTGGTTTGTTTGTATGTTTTTGCTCCTGTTAGAGTCTCCTCTCTCCCATATCCATCTTAGCTCTACACATAACAATCTCCCCCCTACATCCTGCCTAACTGCACCATGCACTTAACATCACACCACCAAGCACCACAGGCACGGCCTGCTGGAACCTGCCCTGCACTGATAATTGACCCGCCCTCGTGGCTGCAGTAAGTGCTACAAACAACCCATCCAAGTAACTCCTCTTCAGCTAGAACTGCCTTGCCGTACCATATTTGAGTGACTGACACAGCCAATTGGAGAAAAAGGCAAAAAATATCATCCCCACAGATGAGCTAACAACAAAGAACACACAACCCACCTGCTCAGGCGTAGCCAATTTTTTTAAAAAAGGATGAAACAAACAAATCTACAATGAAAAACGAGAAAAATAACTACTGAATGCCCTGAAGACAGCAGACAATATCGAAACATTTACAAAAACAGGACAGGATGGTTCCAGTAGGCATCGAAAATAAAACACCAGATGACTTTCCAGTGGAAGAAAAGGCACTAGAACTACCTGGTATGGAATT
>NW_004444289.1:192659-215286 GCF_000243295.1 Trichechus manatus latirostris | reverse complement strand
CTGTGAGCGGCCATCTAAGATACTCCACTGGTCTCATCCCTTTGGGAGCAAGGGAGAATGAAGAGAACAGGATACAAGGAAAAGATTAGCCTGAAGGACTAATGGACCACAGCTACCAAGGCCTCCACCAGACTGAGTCCAGAACAGTTAGATGGTGCCTGGCTACCACCACTGAATCCTCTGACTGGGATCACAACAGAGGGTTCTGGACAGAGCTGCAGAAGGAGGTAGAACAAAATTCTAACTCACCAAAAAAGACCAGATTTATTGGCCTAAAGGAGAGTGGAGAAACCCTGAGAGTATGGCTCCAGACACCCTTTTAGCTCAGTGGTGAAGTCATTTCCGAGGTTCACTGTTCAACTGGCGAGTGGACAGCCCCATGAAACCAAATGGGACTAATGAGGCACAGCAGTCCAGGGACAAGGACCAGAAAGAAGAAGAGGACTGGAAAGCTGGTGAGAGCGAACCCAAGGTTGAGTAAGGATATTGTTGATGTGTTGTGAGGTTGTTAACCATTGTTATAGGGCAACATGTGTGCTGTTAAATGAGATACTATTTTGTTCTGTAAACCTTCATCTAAAGGGAGAATGGCAGCACAACTGGAAGAGCATATTCAATGTCACTGAACTGCGCATGTAGAAATTTTTGAAACGGTGTATCATTGGCTAGGTGTATTTTCACCAAAAAAAGAAAAAGTCAAGAAGGGAGAGGGTTGACATGTCGTGGGGTTGTTAACCAATGTCATAAAACAATATGTGTACTACTGTTTCATGAGAAAATATTTGTTCTGTAAGCCTTCACCTAAAGTGCAATAAAAAAAGAAAAAGAATCTCTATCAATATTGTATAAGTTCAATATGAGGATTACATTAATAGCAAGTAAGGAAATTAATCCTAAGTTATATGTTGATGTCCTTTTAAGTTATTTTAATGTTGACTCATATGAATCTAGGTGATCATAAAAAATGACTATGTCCAATGTCTATAAAATCAACAAATAGTATTATCAAAATAACAAGCAAGGATCTGCAGAAAAATTTATCCTAAGGCACAAACTGTTTCCCTTATATGTTATTTTAATATTCATACATATTTGTAGAATTTCAATAATGTGACAAATCAAATATTCTGAAGCATGCTTTCACTGATGGTAGACAATATCAAGAATTATTAGAGGGGTAGGAGTCAAGATGATGGCTCAGTCAGACACACCATGCAGTCCCTCTACAGCAAAGACCCAAGAAACCAAGTGAAACTGATAAAGATGACAATCGTGGAACCCTGAACATCATAGGAAAGGGTAAAGAATTAAATCAAACACTGATTGGAAGAAGACAGTGAATGAAGGGAGAGAAAGAGGAGTGATACAGAGCAGTGGTGCCCTGCCAGCCATCCTGGCACAGCATGCCACCTTGAGACAAAGCCAGCAGCAAGCCCAGGTGAGGGACACCAAAAGTCAACCTCATGGAATTCTCAGTAAGAGACAGAGAAACTGTGTAGACACACCCAAAGTAATGCAAGGTGAGTGGAACATGATCCAGATCTAAGGAGGAAAAGTACATTAAAGAGGGTGAGAGCTCCAAGGATCCTGGCACCTACAGAGTAGAAACGGAGCCAGGATCCAGAGTCAGACTCACCAGCAGCATTCCCTGATCATTAGAGTGGGTGGCACACATGAAGTAATAGATCCATCCAGTGTCAACTAGACTCTAAGATGCCATCCCCTTCACCCACCTGATCAGGACCAGGTCCTAACTGCTTGCAACAGCCAATGGGAAGCATCCAGGCATCCACATCTGGTGACCAGAGGCGCCCACTGCCCCTCGCCATACCCCTGCCACCACCCACTTGGGGACCATAATATGAGCACCCCTTTCTTCCCCACCTAAATCCATCCACCACCCTCCCCTGCCCACCTGTCAAGCAGGAGTAAGCATGCTCCAACACACCCATTCCACTGTCACCCACTCCCACCCATCCTGGCAAGTAGTGCTGAGTATGCTCCCACATGCCCACTCAGCAACCACCACACTCCCACTGACCAGGTGAAAAGAAGAGAACATGCTCTTGTGCTCCCACTCATCCACAACACCCATGCCACTGGAGAGATGAAAGGAACGACCTATGTCTTCCCAGCCTTCCATCAGTCACTGTGCACAACCAGAGAACAGAGACACAACTCACACTACCAGCAACTGCCATGCATACCCGGAGACAGGTGGTGAGCACTCCTGTACCACCAGGCTAATGACCAGTGGAGGATGCCTTCCCCACTGGCCCAGATATATTAAAATAAAACAAAAAATAAGAAAGAAGAAAACAAACATACCTTCAATAAATAAGTAAAATAGCAGCTTAATGTCTTGGAGACAATAGACAATATTAAATCGTATAAAGAAACAGAACAAGATGGCTTAAGCAAGTGGCAAAGTAAAGGAGCAAAAAACTTTCCTGAGGAATAAGTGGTAATGGAACTGCAGGAAAAAGAATTTGAAAGACGTATATATAGGATCCTCAAAGGAATCAAGGAAAACAGATAAAACCAAGGAAAACCCAGACAAAATTCTAGAAGAATATAGGAAATCAATGCAAGAACAAAATGAAAAAATAAACAGATAATTAGAAACCACACAAAAACAACAATTAGAAATCCAAAAGATTAACAACAATGTATAAGAAAGAGATAACTCAATGGAAGGACAAAAAAGTAGAGCTGAATCAGAGGAAAGAGTTAGTGAAATAGAGGACAAATCTTTTTTTTTTAATTGTACTTAAGGTGAAGGCTTACAGAACAAATAGTTTCTCATGAAACAGTAGTACACATATTGTTTTATGACATTGGCTAACAACCCCACAACATGTCAACCCTCTAACTTCTCAATCTTTTTTTTTGTTGAAAATACACATAGCCAAAGATCCACCACTTCAAAACTTTCTACATGCACAGTTCAGTGACATTGACTACGCTTTTCCAATTGTGCTGCTATTCTCACTTGAGATGAAGACTTATAGAACAAAATAGTTTCTCATTTAACAGTTACTACACATGTTGCCCTATTACAATGGTTAACAACCTCACAACACATCAACAGTATCCTTACTCAACCTTGGATTCCCTATCACCAGCTTCCTTGTCCCCGTCTGCCTTCTGGCCCTTGTCACTGGACTACTGTACCTCATTAGAGGACAAATCTTTTGATACTAATTTGTTTTGAGAAAAAAATTTAAAAAAGAATGAAAAAAGCCTAAGAGTTATGTGGGACATTATCAAGCAGAATAATATATGCATGACTGGAATTCCAGAGCAAGAAGAGACTAAAAAAAGCACAGAGGGAATTGTTGAAGATTTACTGGAAGAAAACATCCCTGATATCATGAAAGATGAGAAGATTTCCATCCAAGAAGCTCAATGAACCCCATACAGCATAGATCTCAAAAGAAAGTCATAATCAAACTTTTAAAAACCAAGATCAAGAAAGAATCCTGACAGCAACTCAGAAAAAATGAAATGTCATCTGCAAAGGGGAATCAATAAAAACTAAGCTCTGATTTCTTGGCAGAGACCATGAAGGCAAGAAGGCAATGGGATGACATATATAAAACCCTGAAAGAAAGGAATTGCCAACCAAGAATCATATCCAGCCAAACTGTCCCTAAAATATGATGGTGAAACTGAGATATTCCCAGATAAACAGAATTTATAAAAACCAGATGAACCATACAAGAAATATTGTAAAGGGAGTCCTTCAGACAGAGAACAAACGACATCAGGTAACAACCTGAAGATAAGGCACTCAGAAACATCACCCAGATACCAAGCCAGATAAAGAATTTTCAAAATTAAAATAAAGCTACAAAATTTTTTGTAAATGACGACAACTTCAAGACTAAAAAGGGGAATAAATCGTGTAGTTATAGAACTTCCATATGGGGAGGAAGTCAAGGCGATATCAAGAAATAACAGACTGTTTCAAACTTGGGAATATAAAGGTAAATTTCAGAATAACCACAAAGAAAATTAATAAACCAAAACTCTAAAATAAAAAAGAAAATCATAAAGACTCAATAAACACAAAATCAATAACAAGGAAAAAAATTAAAGGAAAATCCATAAACAAAAAAGAACCCAGCACAGAAACTTAAGTAAAACAAATAAACCACATTAAAAAATGACAACAGTAACTTCAATCTATCGATAATCACATTAAACATAAATGGCTTAAATACACTAGTCAAGAGACAGAGAGTGGCAGAATGGGTTAAAAAAAAATTC
The DNA here is from genome assembly GCF_000243295.1 of Trichechus manatus latirostris. Taxonomy (NCBI): domain Eukaryota; kingdom Metazoa; phylum Chordata; class Mammalia; order Sirenia; family Trichechidae; genus Trichechus; species Trichechus manatus. The sequence continues at coordinate 211,014 of NW_004444289.1, read as the reverse complement.
CCTATCAATATGTTGTCTACAAAAGACACACCTTAAACATGAAGACATAAATAGACTAAAAATGAATGGCTGGAAAAAATATATAAAGCAAACGGTAAAAAAAAAGAATAAGATTGGCAATATTAATTTCTGATAAAATAAATTTTAAGACAAAATCTATCATAAGAGACAAGGAAATCCATTATATAATGATTAAACAATCAACCCACCGAGAGGACATAACCAAAATAAATATTTACACACCCAATGACAGTGCTCCAGAATACATAAAATAAACTCTAACAGAAATGAAAAGAGAAATAGACAAAAACAGTAGGAGACTTTAACATATCTCTTTCAATGAAGGACAGAACAACTAGAAAGAAATTCAGTGAAGATACAGAAGATTTCAATAACACTGTTAACCAACTTGACTTCATAGACATATACAGAACACTCTACCCAATAAATCTGTCTTGGAAGAAGCACAGACAGAATGCTCCTTAAGAGTGAGGATGATGAGATGTCATCTCACATACTTTGGACATGTTATCAGGAGAGACTAATCCCTGGAGGACATCATGCCTGGTAAAGTAGAGGGTCAGCAAAAAAGAGCAAGACCCTCAATGAGATGGATTGACATAGTCGCTGCAACAATGGGCTCAAACATAGCAAAGATTGTGAAGATGGAGCAGGACTAGGCAGTGTTTCGTTCTGTTGTGCATAGGGTCACTAGGAGTTGGAAATGACTCAACAACAACTAACAAAAACCACCAACCAGCAGCACAGTACACATTCTTTTCCAACACTCATGGATCATTCTCCAGAATAGATCATATTTTAGGTTACAAACCAAGCTTCAATAAATTCAAGAACATCAAGGTAATACAAAGCATCTTCTCTGATCACAACACTATAAAATTAGAAATAACAGGAAGAACAAGGAAAAAATCAAATACATGGAAACTGAATAACAATTTGCTTAAAAACAACTAGGTAATAGAAAAAATTAAAAAAGAAGTAAAAAAAAAATGCCTAGAATCAAACGAGAATGAAAACACAACCTACCAAAACCTTCGGGACACTACCAAAGCAGTGCTCAGAGAAGAAATTATAACACACATCAAATAAGAACGGCCAAAATAAAACCATTAATTCTACAACTTGAACAAATAGAGAGCAGCAAAAGAAGTCCACAGTCATCACAAGAAAGAAAATAATATTACAGCAGAAATAAATGAAACGGGAAAACAATAGAAAGAATCAACAAAACCAGAAGTTGATTCCTTGAAAGGATCAATGAAATCAACAAACCACTGCTCAAACTGACAAAAGAAAAGAGTGAGATGTGAATAACCAAAGTAAAAAATGAGATGGTGACATTATGCTGAACCAAATGAGAAAAACAGGATCATAACAAAATATTATGAAAAATTGTACTCCAAAAAATTGGAAACTTTGAAGAAATAGACAAATTTCTAGAAACACACTTTCTACCTAAACTAACACAAACTGAAGTAGAAAATTTGAATAGATCCATAAGAAAAGAAGAAATTGAAGAGGTCATTAAAAAAAAACCCTGAGGGAACAAATTGCTGGGCTGAGGGCTGTCGGGAGCATTGTCTCTGGGAACATCTAGCTCAGTTGGCATAACACAGTTTATAAAGAAAATGTTCTACATTCTACCTCAGTGAGTAGTGTCTGGGGTTTCAAAAGCCTGTGAGCAGACATCTATGATATTCCACTGGTCTCACCCCTTCGGGGGCAAGGGAGAATGAAGAAAACAAGACACAAGAGAAAGATTAATCCAAAGGACTGATGGACCACAACTACCACGGCCTCCACCAGACTGAGTCCAGTACGACTAGATGGTGCCCGGCTACCACCAGTGACTGCTCTGACAGGGATCACAACAGAGGGTCCTGGACACAGCTGGAGAAAAATGTAGAACAAAATTCTAACTCACAAAAAAAGACCAGACTTACTGGTCTGACAGAGACTGGAGAAACCCGGAGAGTATGGCCCCTGGACAACCTTTTAGCTCACTAAGGAAGTCACTCAAGAAGTTCACCCTTCTGCCAAAGATTAGACAAGCCCATACAACAAAACGAGACTAATGGAGCACAACAGCCCAGGACAAGGACTAGAGTGCAGGAGTGGGCAAGAAAGCTGGTGATAGGGAACCTAAGGTTGAGAAGGGAGAGCGTTGACATGTCGTGGGGTTGTTAACCAATGTCATAAAACAATATGTGTTCTACTGTTTAATGAGAAACTATTTGTTCTGTAAACCTTGATCTAAAGTATGATGAAAAAATTAAAAAAAAAAAAACTCGAAATAACATCAACAAAAAAAGCCCTGGTCCAGACAGCTTCACTGAAGAATTCTATCAAAAATTCAGAGAAGAGTTAACACCAATTCTATTCAAACTAATCCAGAACATAGAAAAAGAAGGAATATTCCCTAATTCATTCTATGAAGCCAGCATAACCCTAATACCTAAGCCAGGCGAAGACACCACTAAAAAAGAAAATTATAAGCCAATATCCCTCATGAATATAGATGAAAAACTTCTCAACAAAATTCTCGCCAATAGAATTCAACATCATATCAAAAAAATAATACATTATGATCAAGGGGAATTCATACCAAGTATGCAAGGATTGTTCAACTTTAGAAAGTTAATCAACTTAACTCATCATATAAATACAACAAAGGAAAAAAATCACATGATCATTTCAATCAATGCATAAAAGGCATTTGATAAATCAATAGCATTTCCTGATAAAATCTCTCAGCAAAGTAGGAAGAGATGGATAATTCCTCAACATATTTAAGAGCATATATGTAAAACCAACAGCCAATGTTATTCTCAAAGGAGAGAGACTGAAAGCATCCCTCCTTGAGAACGGGAACCAGACAAAGATGCCCTTTATCACCACTCTTATTCAATAGAGTATTGGATGTATCAGCTAAAGTAAAAAGGCATGAAAGGGAAATAAAGCACATCCAAACTGGTAAGGAAGAAGTAAAACAATCCCTATTCACAGATGACACGATCTTATAATAGAAAATCCCAGAGATTCCACAAGAAAGTTACTGGAACTAATAGAAAGTTTCAGCAAAGTGGCAAGGTAAAAGATAAACAGAAAACAATTAGCTGGATTCCTCTACACTAACAAAAAGAAGTCTGAAAAGGAAATCAGGAAAACAGTACCATTTACAATAGCCCCCCAAAAGATAAAATACTTAGGAATAAATCTAAGTAGGAACTTAACGTTGTGAAAATGTCAATACTATCCAAACCAATTTATAGATATAATGCAACCCTGATTCAAATTCCAACAACATTCTTTAACCAAATGGAAACATTTATCTCCAACTTTATATGGTAAGAGGCCTCAAATGTATAACGCAATATTAAGAAGAAGAACAAAGTAGAATGCCTCACACTTCCCGATCTCAGAACCTACTATACAGCCACGGTAGTCAGAACAGCCTGGTACTAGTAGAACTACAGACACATAGATCAATGGAACAGAATTGAGAACCCAGAAGTAAATCCATCCACCTATAGACTTCTGATCTTCGACAAAGGGTCAAAGTCCATTAAACGGGGAAGAGATAGTCTGTTTAACAAATGGTGCTGGCAAAACTGGATATTCATCTGCAGAAAAATGAAACAGGATCCATACCTCACACCATACACAAAAACTAACTCGAAGTGAATCAAAGACCTATATATAAAACGTACAAGTATAAAATTTATGGAAGAAAACATAGGGACAAAATTAGGTGCCCTAATTTATGGCATAAATAGACTATCAAACATAACTAAAAATGCACAAACAGCAGAAGATAAACTAAGTAACTGGGACTTCCTAAAAATTAAATAGTTATGCACATTAAAAAAATTCACCAAAAGAGTAAAAAGAGAACCTACAGACTGGAAAAAAAATTTTGGCATATAGGACAAGGGTGTAATCTCTAAAATTTACAGAAAACTTCAACACCTCAACAACAAAAAAGACAAAAAATTCAATTAAAATATGGACAAAGGGCATGAACAGAAACTTCACTAAAGAAGTCATTCAAGTAGCTAACAAACACATGAAGAAATGCTCGTGATCATTAGCCACTGAAGAGATGCAAATCAAACCTACAAACAGATACCATCTCACCCCAAAACTAATAGCACTGATCAAAAAAAAAAAAAAAAAAAAACAGAAAACAACAAATGCTGTTGAGATTATGGAGAGACTGGAACTCTTATACACTGATAGTGGAATATAAAATGGTAGAACCACTATGGGAAACGGTTTGGCACTTCCTTAAAAAGCCAGAAATAAAAATGTCATATGATCCAGCAATCCCACTCCTAGGTATATCGCCTAGGAAAATAAGAGCCATGCTATGAATAGACATATGCACACTCATGTTCATTGCAGCATTATTCATAATAACAAAAGATGGAAACAACCCAAGTATCCATCAACAGATAAATGGATAAACTGTGGTACATACACACAGTGGAATATTATGCAATGATAAACAATAATGATGAATCTTCGAAACAGCTCACAACATGGATGAATCAGGAGGACATTATGCTGAGTGAAATAAGTCAGTCACAAAAGGACAAATATTGTATGAGACCACTATTATAAAGCCCAAGAAAAGGTTTATACACAGAAAGGAATGTTCTATGATGGTTACCATAGATGTGGTGGGGAGGGAAGAAGAATCACTAACTAGGTAGTAGACACATATTAATTCTGGTGAAGGGAAAGGTAATACACAATATGGAGGAAGTCAGCAGAGCTTGACTAAGGCAAAGGAAAACACTGAGATGCACAAGAAAAAAGGGCAACCACAATATATACTATAAAATGCACAACCCTGTAACAACAGTAATAACAAACAATAATTTACAAGTGGATATATAGGTAGATAAAACCCAAAAAACCAAGCCCATTGCCATCGAGTCAATTCCAACTCATAGCGATCCTATAGGACAGAGTAGAACTGTTGTGTGTGAGTTTGTACTGGAGTACACCCATGTGTATATATAGGTATGGTTTTGTATGTTTCTACATACATATTTGTATGTGCTGCATGTACATTCATATACATAATTGAGCACATGTGGGCACAGTTATGGGAACTTTCCAGACAGAACCAAATACCCTGTGGGATGGAGTTACTGGGCTTGAGGAGTAAGGGCCTGTCATGGATTGAATTATATCCCCTCAAAAATGTGTGTATCAATTTGGCTGGGCCATGATTCCTGGTATTGTGTGATTTTCCTATGTGTTGTAAATCCTGCCTCTATGATGTTAACGACGGAGGATGGGTGGCAATTGTGTTAGTGAGGCAGGACTCAATCTACAAGATTGGATTGTATCCTAAGGCAATCTCTTGAGATACAGAAGAGAGAAGTGAGCAGAGAGACAGGGAGACCTCATACCACCAAGAAATTAGTGCCAGGAGCAGAGCACGTCCTTTGGACCTGGAGTCCCTGGGCTGAGAAGCTCCTAGTCTGGGGGAACACTGATGGGAAGAAGGCCAACACAGAGAGAAAGACTTCCCCTGGAGCTAATGCCCTGAATTTGGACTTTTAGGCTACTTTACTGTGAGGAAATAAACTTCTCTTTGTTAAAGCCATCCACTTGTGGTATTTCTGTTATAGCAGCACTAGATGACTAAGACAGGGCCTTAGTCTCTGGGGCATTCAAGTCAATTGGCATAACACAGTTCATAAAGGTAATTAATGATCTACATCCTAATTTGGTAAGTAGTGTCTGGGGTCTTAAAATCTTGAGAGTGGCCATCTAAGATACATCTACTGGTCTCCTCTTACCTGGAGCAAAGGAGAGTGAAAAAAAACGAAATACTCAAGGAAGCAATTAGTCCAAAGGACTAATGGCCCACATGAACCACAGCCTCCTCCAGCCAGAGACCAGAAGAACTAGATGGTGCCCGGCTACCACTACTGGCTGCTCTGACCAGGAACACAATAGTAGGTCTCAGCTAGAGTGGAAGAAAAATGTAGAACAAAATACAAATTCATAAAAAAGACCAGACTTACTGGTATGATAGAGACTGGTGGATCCCCTGAGACTATAGCTCTAAGACACCCTTCTAACTTGGAACTAAAGACCCTCCCAGAGATCACTTTTCAACCAAATAATAGACAGGCCTATAAAATAAACAATAACACCTGTGAGGAAGGCACTCCTTAGAACAATCAACTACATGAGACCAAGTGGGCAGCATTTGCCCAAATGCAAAGATGAGAAGGCAGAAAGGGGCAGAGAAATCGAATGAATGGAAATGGGGAACCCAAGGTGGAAATGTGGGAGAGTGATGACACATTTCAGGGTTTGCAACCTTGTTATGGAACAATTTGTGTATGAATTATTGAATGGAGAGCTAATTTGTTGTGTAAACTTTCACCTAAAGCACAATAAAATGTTCAAAAAAATAATTATTAGAAGGTCCATTCAGTTACTCAAGTAATTGAGTCATTCATTAACCAATCCTCTCTGATGTTTCAGAGTCAACCTATGATAAAACTGCTTGAGTTCTCTGAACATTAGTTTGGTCAGTATCAAAGTTATCTCTTGCTTGTTTGGTTTTTTTTTGGGGATCCAGAAACATTTACAACTCACCGTAGTATCTGAATCTGTGGAGTCAAATACACCCTTCTTATTATCAAGGAACAGAATTAACTTGGTAAAGAGATGTAGTATTTATTTAAAATCTATTTTGGGTTAAAATGTATTAATTTAACAATCTAATGCACATTAATTGGTAACACTAAAATTTGTGTTTATATCACACTATAGAATATGGATTTTCTCACATGTAATATAATTTCTGTAATAAAATATCACTGGCATGCATTCATTTTTTAAACAGAAAAATTAAGCATGATACATATTCACAAGGAAAAGTGTACTTTTAAAATAAATAAAATGTTGAAATGGTGTTTTGTTTTTTTCTCTCCTCTCAAACCTCCAAAATCAGGCCAAAGATTTATAGGGCATTATTTAATACCAGGCTAACTTTCCTGTGCCAAAAGTTTCATGTCTTGAATGTTTCCCCCTTGCTGGTTGAACCCTGTTAAGGAAATGAAAACTCATTTTTATGTAACTAAAACAAAATAAACTATTAAGATAAATCTGATTAAAAAAGAAAGAATGAAAATTGCAAAATATATTCCAAAGTGTACGTGTGGGGTAGAGTGTGCGTGTGTGTATTGTTGTTGGGCCATCTAGTGGCTTCTGACTCATAGAAACTCTCTGTGACAGAGTAGAACTGCCCCAGAGGGTTACTGAGGCTGTAGTTTTTATGGGAGCAGATCACCAGGTCTTTTCTCTTGTGGAGCAGCTGGTGGGTTTCAACTGAGTACTTAACCATTGAACCCCTGGGATCTCTCTCTATATATGTATGCATATTTACATATGTATATATATCTCCATATAGGAGTCCCTGAGTGGTGAAAAAGGTTAACATGCTCAGCTGTTAATCAAAAGGTTGGAAGTTCAGGTCCACTCAGAGATACCTTAGAAGAAAGTCCTGGCTATCTACTTCCAAAAACTCAGCCATTGAAAGCCCTACGGAGTACAGTTCTACCCAGACACACATGGGGTCTCCATGAGTTAGAATCGACTTGACAGCAGCTTTATTTTTAATATATACATATATACATGTATCTATGTAAGTATGTTTATATATATACACACACATCACATATATGTACATATATACATATATACACATATATAATTTTGTTGACATCAACAATTGTTTCTTATAATAAAATACATTACAAATTATATCAATATAATGTAAGAATAAATCATTGAATACAATCACATTAAAAAATAATATTCCCCTGAATGAGTAAGAACATATAACTCTATGGAAAGCTGGAATTCAGTGAAAAGTCACATGTCGGTTCCGCAGTTTCTTCATAGCTGCTCTCATTTCTTCATTTCTCAATGTGTAGATAAGCAGGTTCAAGAGTGGAGTAAAAATGGTGTGAGACACAGACAGGAGCTTATCCACCAAGAAGCTACTGAAAGGCCACAGATAAATAAAAATGCAGAGTCCAAAAAAGAGTGTGACCCCCATGATGTGTGCAGAGCAAGTAGACAGTGCTTTGGATACCCCTCCAGCTGCATGCTGTCAGACAGTGATGAGGATAATGGTGTAGGAAATCAAGAGGAGCAGAGAACAGCTCATGGAAAGCAACCCACTGTCTGAGATCCTAAGTATGCCCAAGACATAAGTGTCCATGCAGGCAAGCTTGATCACCAGAAGGAAGTCACAGAAGCTGTCCATTTCATTGGAGCCACAGTAAGGTAAATTCACAGTAAAGGCCATCTGACTGATGGAGTGCACAAATCCAATGGCCCATGAAACAAACACCAATCCAATGCAAGTTCGCTGGCTCATCACGGTCATGTAATGCAAGGGTTTGCATATGGCCACATGCCTGTCATAGGCCGTGGAAACTAGCAGCACCATCTCAGCACCACCAATAAAGTACAAGAAGAAGATGTGAGCCCTACATCCCCCAAAGGAGATGAGCTTTTGATCACTAAGGAAGTGCCTGATCATCTTGGGGGTGGCAAATGAGGCCAGCCACATGTCCAGAAAAGATAGGTTCCCCAGCAGGAAGTACATGGGGGAAGAGTGCAAGCGGGGGTTAGAAATGACAGCAACCACAATAAAGAGGTTACCTAGTACAATGGCCACATAGAGCCCAAAGAAGAACATAAAGAAAAAAATTTGGAGATGTGGTGAAGTGCAGACTCCGTGCAACATAAATTCTGACACCAAGGAATAATTCTGTAGGGCCATTGTTTCAGGTCTCAGATTTAGTTTTGAATCTATAATAAAGAAAAGAGATGTAAGTGAAAATGCCTGCTAACTACCAGGCACATAGAAAGTGATCAACTAAGTATTAATTTGAATGTACTCTTAATTTGTAAGCGATACGTATTATACACTATATAGAAGATTATAAACAAGTTCGTACCCACATGTATATTTACCTTTTAGACTTCAGTGTTTCCTTATGGGTATCTGGACTTCTGCGAGACTCCAGCATAGGGGAGAGTTGTGGGAACATTTTTTTTCTCCCATCTATAACCACTGTCCATGGGGAAAGGTGGAATCAATTAAGTGCAGAGTGTGAACTAAAAATCTTTAGGAAGTTTGAGAATGTGAAGATTTTCTGAGAGGTATGTTCTCCCCATATGTGTCAATATCATTGCCATTGGGTAATCGCTTTTAAGCATCAGACCTAGGAATTGAAATTAAAGCTTAAAAAAAATGTCTTCATGAAAAACAAAGAAATTTTCATATAGATATAAAGCCTCTCTCCCTGTCGTCCTTCTGCATTTAACCACACAAATACAAAACAAAATCAACAAAGGCATTTTGGTGGTGGCTATATCTGTGTATCTAAACACCAATCAACATATGTCTTACTCCTGAAGCCAATAGATGCAGTAAATTTATTTCCCCGTTAACAAAATTTAAAGGATGAAATACTCATTTAAGCTTAAAAAGCATATTCTGGATATAAAACCATTTGGGGTGATCATGGGCCCAGGTTATGTCTGTCGTTTAGTAACTGTATGGGAGTGCAGTTGTTATGTTATATGTGAATTATACAGTGGCATTTGTCATATTCTCCCATTAATGTCTTTGAGGAAAATTTAACCTAAATAATAGTACAATTAGATAAAAGTTTTAATCTAAAGAGTTAATCTATGCCATCAGCAAGGACAGCCTCTAATTGTAGACCACAGGACACTTCCTCACCTTAGTTCTGTTCAAAAATATTCATCAACAACTTGGGTAAAGACATAATTAGAAAATTTACAGATGACACATATTTGACAGAACTTACGGAGTATTTCAAAGACCGTAATTATGGGCTGCAATCTGCAAATCCCATATATAGAGAGAGAGACGGAGAAAGAAGAGTGTAGACTAATACCAGCCTCACAAGGATGTAGAGTATTATTAACATATTTATTTATACTTTTTGCACTTTTTATTAATATAATGATGTTTTTACTTTCATAAAGAAAAGCTTTTCTCAAAAAAGAAAAAACTTGATGTAATTTGTTGTAATACTTATCATTAAATAGATCATAAGTAAGAGCTTATTCAAAATAATCATGTCTTAGTTTCCAGTTAAAGTTCAGCTCAAGATATTGCTTCCTAAAGAGCAATACAGTTGAGGTTTCTCCCATGTTAAGCCTCCTTGGAATCTTACTTCTTTGTTGTTGTTGTTTTAAACATTTTATTAAGCTATAATTTACTTACCATAAAATTTAAGTGTATTCAAAGTGGAAAATTCAATGATTTTTAGTAAACTTACCGCAGTACAACCATCCCTATAATACTTGCTTTGTAATTGACAATCTCAGTTCCTTCCAGGGCTACTTCTGGCAGTAGTCAGACTGTCTTCTCCTTCCTTACTCATTTATTCACTCACACACTCAAATCATTCAGACCATATTTATATGATACCAACACAGTTTTTCATCTCATTTAATATTGCATCTCACTCAATTCATTTCACTAATTCAATCAATACAAAGGGACATAAATAAAGCAGGTTTTATGCAATTCTCCCAATCCAACAATTTTTATTGTTACTCTTGTTGTGTGTGTGTATGTGTGTGTTTTGAATCAATTGGGTTTGAGACTAAAAAGTCACTAATCTAATTCATTTATAGATTCATTATTTATAAACTGACTGCTTCTTAAAGGATTTTGTGATGATTCTGAATGAAAGAATATTTTTTAGGACTTCTGCACTGGGGCCAGAGCATAAAATTTATGCAATATTTTTTGGGAGAGAGAATGATCCCACAATTATGCACGAATTATTAATAAATTCAACATTTCATTAAAAATGTAGCTCTGAGCCTCCAGGTAAGTAGGATGAGATATACAGCTTCCATTATCAGTTCATCATGAGAAATAAATTGGTGTTTCACTCTCATCTTTAAGAGGAAGATACTGTATAATCTTTTTTTATAAAGGGCATTGAATGCAATTCTTCATGAGAAACTCAGTAAAAAATGCAGAAATGTCCTTCACATGAGCCTGGTTTACATTGGCCCTTTATAAAATTTAAGAATGTAATATGAAATAATAGTTTTATAGGGCTTCTACTGGGAACTAAAGTAACACTCAGATCTGAAACATTGTAATGATGTGAACTTGATATGATATAATTTTAAAATCTGGAGAAATTAAAGATTAGCATATTCATTTTAGTCCATTCAAATAGCACCCATTTCAACCAAACTTTTTCAGGGTAATGAGTACTCAAAATTCCTTTTGCTCCTTTTGAATTTTTATAAATGCATTATATTAAAACTTTTAATTATAGCATTTAATTTTTTTTAATCAGAAGCTAAAAGTCTCTTTGTTAGCAAAATGGATATAATCACAATTCAGAATCTCCTCACAAGTTTACTTAGATTCTCCTGACATCCATCTTAACATACATATTAAAAAATAAAACAGAACAAACAAACCAAAAAAAACCATTGCTGTTAGTGGAGTCGATTCTGACTAATAGTGACCCTATAGGACAGAGTTGAACTGCTCCCCAGGGGTTTCCAAGGCTGTCATCTTTACAGAAGCAGACTGCCACATCTTTCTCCTGAGGAGTGGCTGGTGGGTTTGAACCACTCGTTGAAGTTTCAGTTAACAGCCAAGTGTTAACCACTGTGCCCCCAAGCCTCCTTAATATATATATTACAAGCATAAAAAGCTGTACTTTCATTGGTATTCTTTCCCTCTTTGTGGCTATGAAAAATTTCATATGTAAATATAAAACATAATTGCATTTAAATTAGTGTTTTATAGAGATTAAGTGAATACGAAAGTTGAAATAGTCAAATGAAAACTCAGGAAAAAAATGAAGGCACTTTTCCTATTGAGTCAAAGATGATCTAAAATTAGATTGTGGAGATGTGGTACAACTTTAAATATACTGAAAATCAGGGTATGGAAATTGTACTCAATACAGCTCTTTTAAAAATAGATGTTCAAAGTAATGGAATAAAATAGACTCAAATGAGTTTCCAATTTGAGGGAACTTTCTACGATTCACAAAGGCTTTTTAAAAATTAGTAAACAAGTGTTAAATTTGTAATCAGAAAAAATAAGGTTGATTCTGTAAACAAACAACTGCTACTTTTAAATGAAAAAACAAATACAACCTAGGATGATAAAATTTAATTTTAACTGACTACTTACTATGATTTACTCCAATGATTTAATATACAAGATAATAGAGTAAATTAGTCTCTATTTGCCTTGTATCTTCAGACACACTCTCTAAATATACTTATATATCAAAAGCTCTTTACTAACCTGAGATTAAGCACTCGGTACTGACACTGCAAATTCCCCAACTTGTATTTCAAATCTACCATACCCGAAGGGACCTTTTGAAAACATGCATCTTTTTATTCCAGAGATGACTTAATCATCTATTTCATCTGCCTTTTAAAAATTAATTCAGGAAAAGCATCATTTTAAGAAGCTAGAGAACTTCAGATATTTGAGTTGTTCTTGGACTTCAGATATAAATATCTATATCTCTCTCATCAAATTAAGAATCCCTTAATGATGGGCCATTCACGGCCATCTGCTGTAATGGAAGCTGGGGAATAAACCATTTTAGGATAGAAATTTGTGGTAATGAATCATGGTTATTTCCCCAGGTGACAAAGGCAGAAAAATTCAAAGATCTGTCAGATTATACAAATAAATGTAGCTGCAATTATGTTAATATTCAAGCAGAATAATACATACCGTTATCCAGTTGATAGAGCATAAAATACATTTTTTCTTTTAAATAATCAAGTTAACAAGTCACGTGGTAAACATATACCGAAAACTGCATATTATATATTTTATGTAACTTTCATGTGGTACAACACTTTGTAGAAGGCCTATACCTACCAGAAGCATCAGATTTACATGTGTCAAAATATTTGCAATTCTAGACTCATGGATGATGAAATCTCTCAATTCTAGGCTACTTTATACCTCGTTTATAATTGTTAGCCAACTTACTTTTCCAAAGTATTTGAGGTTAATGCAGGCTTCTTCTGTCAATGGGTCTAGGCTGATTAACAAATACCCTAGACCTTGCTAATGAATGATAATCACATTTGTAACTATTCACATGACATTTAATTCCATATGAGATGGCTAAGCACAACCAAACACATAAGAGATTTTACTGCCAAGACAGGCTCTTAGTGTAGCAAAAAGTGTCAGTTCCTGCATCGGTGTTAGATAATTGGTTTCACCTGAAATGAGTCACAAAACCTTTCCAAGTTTCCGTTTCCCTGTTTACAACACACAGACAATAACTAAAAACATTGCAGAAGTAGCCTACCTTGCATCAGTGTCACTTCTTCCTGAAATGCATTAAAACATGGGTACATATATATTATGTAAAATTAAGAATTACAGGGAACCTTGTGACAACCAGAAGTGAGCAGAAGCAAGCACTTGAATTGGTGGTTGGGAAGCACTTACTAAATCTAAAGTCAACAACAGAATAATTCAGAAAGCAAAAGAACAATAAAAATATTTTTTAATTAAAAAAAGCTTTATATTTGAGAAAAGTTCACAATACAATTAAAATCCAACTACAAACTGGTTGAATGTACTTCAAATCTTGTGATACTCCTGGCCACTACATTGCATTGCATAGACTTCTACCACTCAAGGCCTACTGGCCAAAGGGCCTATGAGGGCTGAAACTCAGCACATGCCCCACGCACCTGACTAGCCATGCATCTTGGCCGGGCCTGGCTTTGCCAAAACGGAGGCACATTTCTTTCTAATCCACACACAGTTCTGGTGTGGCTCTTGCAGCCCTGATAACAAAGGATTAATATGCTAATACAAAAAAAGCATTTGTGAATCAATAAGGAAATGAAGAGAGCCTGAAGAGAAAAACGGACAAATAAGACAATCAAACTATTAACAAAAGAAGAAAAATAATAGGCAAACATTAAAGTTTACCTCAATAAACATCAAATAAATAAAAATTAATGAGATATCTTTATTCACATACAAAATTTGGAAATAAATTCTTGGTCATTAAGGATGATGTAAATGTATAATTTAATAATAAAAATAGCAATACAAATTTAAATAATACCTAACATCTATTGAGTAGGGAAACCCTGGTGGTGTAGTGGTTAAGAGCTACAACCGCTAACTGAAAGGTTGGCGGTTTGAATCCACCAGGCCCTCCTTGGAAACTCTATGGGTCAGATCTACTCTGTCCTACAGGGTCGCTATGAGTCAGAATCTACTCGACGGCAACGTTTTTTTATTTTTTTATTTTTTGAGTGTTTATGCTAGTACTATGCTAAGTTGGTTCTTTCAATTAATCCTCACAAAAATCTGAGATAAATATGATTACTCCCAGTTTACACATGAGGGGATTGAGGCTTAAAGTGTTTAGTCACACAAAGCATCAGTGGCGGAGTTGACATTCTAACTCAGGCACTCTGACTCCAGAGTCCATGTTCTTACCCTGAAATATGCTGCTTCCCTCACTGTTGGATGGAGCATAAGTGAGGACCACATTTTGACAGACACTTTGAAAATATAGATCAGGCGTCTTAAAAAAAAAAAAAAAACCTAATATACGTAATAATGACCTAGTAATTTCCATGTTAAAAACTGTCTGTTATACAAGGATCACTATAGAGGGTCCAGGAGAGAGCTGGAGAAAAATGTAGAGCAAATGTCTAATTCTCATACACACAAAAAGAGACCAGACTTACTGGTCTGACAGAGACTGGAGAAGCCCCAAGAATATGGCCCCAGACACCCTTTTAGCTCAGTAATGAAGTCAATCTTGAGGTTCACCCTTCAGCCAAATATTAGACAGGCCCATAAAACAAAAGAGAACTAAATGGGCACAGCAGCCCAGGGGCACAGACTAGAAGGTGGGAGGGGACAGGAACGCTGGTAATGGGGAACCCAAGGTCAGAAGGAGAGAGTGTTGACTTGTTGTGGGGTTGGTAACCAATATCACAAAACAATATGTGTACTAATTGTTTAATGAGAAGTTAGTTTGTTCTGTTACCCTTCATCTAAAGTACACGTAAAGAAAAAAAAAGTGAGGGGAAAAGGAAGCATTTCCTTAGCTCCTAGCTGGGTTCTGTTTAATCACTGCCATGCTTTCTGAAACTCCAGAAAAAAATTTTTTAAAAAAGATGTCTATTATACAGTTACTTAATAATATACAAAAAAATAAGCAATTTTTTTTTCAGTGGTTAAAATACATCTCTGTGTGCTACAAGATGAGACCTGAAAATATTTGTTTTCAACCAATCTCTCAATACATAAAAAAATTGCAATGTTTTGTTAAGGCCAAAAACGAAAGACATCAAATAGTATAAATCCTTAAGATGCACCAGTAAATTGTTGTTGTGCACCGTTAAGTCAATTCTGACTCATAGCAACCCTATAGAACAGAAGAGAATTGTTCTATAGGGTTTCCTAAGCTACTATACATCTTTATGGGAACAGATCATCAGTCTTTTCTCCTATGGAGCCGCTGAGTGAGTTCAAACTGCCAACCTTTCTGTTAGCAGCAGAGCTGTTAACCATTATGCCACCAGGGCTCCTTCCATTGCTTCCATCATTGTACTTATACTCTAGCAGAAAACTCAGACATATAAGTACAAATAAATGAGTAATTTATGTTAAGTGCTAAGGGAAAAGAAATCAAGATAAAGGATATTGCACTGACTTCAATCTCCAGTTCTATGTTGAATAAAGGAGTCCTTGGGTGGCACAAACCATTAAGCACTCGACTAATGGTTGAAAGGTTACTGGTTTGAACCCACCTAGAGGTGCCTCAGAAGACAGGCCTGGCAATCTGCTTCCAAAAGGTCACAACCTTAAACATCCCATGGAGCAGTTCTACTCTGCACACATGAGATTTCCACGAGTTGGAATCAACTCTACATCAGCTAACAACAACATGCTGAATAAAAGAGATAAGAGTAAATATCCTTGTCTTAGTCCTGATCTTAGGGAAAATCACTCAGTTTATTGCCATTAAGTATGACATTTACTGTGGGTTTTTTTCTTTTTTTGCAGTTGCTTTTTATCAGCTAGGAATTTTCCTTCTATTCTAATTTTATTAGTTTTTGTCATGAATGGGTGTAGAATTTTGTCATTTTTTTTTCTGGCTCTATTGAGATGATCATGTTGTTTTTGTCTATTAATATGCTGTTACATTAATTGATTTTGGGGTCTTAAACCAATCTTAACTCCTGGGAAAAATTCCACTTGGTCATGGTGTATAATCCTTTCTATACATTGATGGATTTGGGTTAGTAGTATATATTTTAGGGCTTTTGGATTTATATTCTTCTGGGAATATAAAACAGTTGTTGTTAGGTGCCATCAAGTCAGTTCTAACTCATAGTGACTCCATGCACAACAGAACACAATTGTTGCTGTTTGAGTCTATTGTTGTAGCCACTCTGTCAATCCGTCTTGTTGAGAGCCTTCCTCTTTTTCATTGACCCTGTACTTTACCAAGCATGAAGTCCTTCTCCAGGGATGGATTCCTTCTGATAAATATGTACAGTAAGTGAGACAAAGTCTCACCTTCCTAGCATCACCTTCCTCGCATCTAAGGAGCATTCTAGCTGTACTTCCTTCCAAGACAGATTTGTTTGTTCTTCTGGCAGACCATAGTATATTCAAAATTCTTCACCTGCAACATAACTGCTGTTTCCACGGTTGTTGATTGTGGATTCAAGTAAAATGAAATCCTTGACAACTTCAATCTTTTCTCTGTTTATCATGTTGCTGCTTAGTGGTCCAGATGTGAGGATTTTTGTCTTCTTTAAGTTGAGGTATGCTCCATACTGAAGACTGTAGTCTGATCTTCATCGGTAAGTACTTCAAGTACTCTTCACTTTCAGCAACCAATATTGTGTCATCTGCATATCGCAGGTTGTTAACGAGTCTTCCTCCAATCCTGATGCCGCATTCTTCTTCATATATCCCGGTTTCTCAGATTATTTGCTCAGCACACAGATTGAGTAAGTATAGTGAGAGCATACAACCCTAATGCACACCTTTTCTGATTTTAAAGCAGGCAGTATCCCCTTGTTTTATTCGAATGACTACCTCTTGGTCTATGTACAGGTTCCTCATGAGTACCAGGAAGTGTTCTGGAATTCCCATTCTTCAAAATGTTATCCATAATTAGCTATGATCCACACAGTCAAATGCCTTTGCAAGTCAATAAAACACAGGTAAATATCTTTCTGGTATTCACTGCCTTCAGCCAAGGATCCATCTGACATCAGGAATCATATCCCTTGTTCCACGTCGTCTTCTGAATCCGGCTTGAATTTCTGGAAGTTCTCTGTTGACATACTGATGCAACTATTTATCAATTATCTTCAGCAAAATTTTACTTGAGTGTGATATTAATGATATTATTCGTTAATTTCTGTATTCTGTTGCATCACTTTTTTGGATGGGCAAAACTGTGTATCTCTTTCTGTTGGTTGGTGAGATAGCTCTTCCAAATTTCTTGGCATAGATGCGTGAGCACTTCCAGTTTTGTAACCGTTTGTTAAATCATCTCAAATGATATTCTGTCAATTGCTGGAGCCTTATTTTACACCAATGCCTTTAGTGCAGCTTGGACTTCTTCCTTCAGTACCATCAGTTCTTGATCACATGCTACCTACTGAAATCGTTGAATATTGACTTAGTCTTTTTGGTACAGTGACTCTGTATATTCCTTTCATCTTCTTTTGATGCTTCCTGCATCATTCAATATTTTGTTGACTCATAGGGACTCTATAGGACAGAGTAGAACTACCCCATACAGTTTCCAAGGAGCGGCTGATGGATTTGAACTGCTGACCCTTTGGTTAGCAGCCGAGCTCTTAACCACTATGCTACATAGAATTCCTCAATATTGCAACTCAAGGCTTGAATTCCTTATTTGGTTCTCTCAGCTTGAGAAATGCCAAGCATGTTGTTCCCTTTTGATTTTCTAACTCCAGGTCTTTGCTCATTTCATTATAATACTTTACTTTGACTTCTTGAGCTGCCCTCTGAAATCTTCAGTTCAGCTCTTCTATATGATCATTTCTTCTGTTAACTTTACATATTCTACATTCAAGAGCAAATTTCAGAGTATCTTCTGACATCCATTTTGGTTTTTTCTTTCCTTTTTGTCTTTTTAGTGACAATTTGCTTTCTTCATGTATGACATCCTTGATGTCATCCCACAACTCATTTTTACTTTGGTCA
>NW_004444289.1:161818-192559 GCF_000243295.1 Trichechus manatus latirostris | reverse complement strand
CTTGAACTTGCATATGAGCAATTGACGGTCTCTTCCTCAGTCCCATCATCTCTTTCCACAGATGTAGTCAATTTGATTCCTGTGTATTCCTCTGGTGAGGTCCACGTGTAGAGTGGCCATTTATGTTGTTGAAAAAGATATTTGCAATGAATAAGTCATTGGCTTGCAAAATTCTATCATGCTATCTCTGGCATTGATTCTATCACCAAGGCCATATTTTCCAACTACAGATCCTTCTTCTTTGTTTCCAACTTTTACATTCCAGTAATTATTAATGCATCTTGATTGCGTATTTGATCAATTTCAGCCTGCAGAAGTTGGTAAAAATCTTCAGTTTCTTCATCTTTGGCCTTAGTGGTTGGTGTGTAAATTTGAATAACAGTCATATTAACTGGTCTTCCTTGTAGTTGTATGGATATTATCCTATCACTGACAGTGTTGTACTTCAGGATAGATTTTAAATGTTCTTTTTGTCAATGAATGTGACGTTATTCCTCTTCAATTTGTCATTCCAGTCATAGTAGATTATATGATTGTCCGATTAAAAATGGCCAATATCAGTCCATTTCAGCTCACTAATTTATCTATCTTCAAGAGTTCCATTTCATTTTTGATGACTTCTGTCAAAGTAGAGATGACCTTAGTGACATGGATGCAGTAAAGCTTTTGGGACCTACTTTTGCTGATGTGGCATGACTCAAATGAGAAGAAACAGCTGCAAACTTCCATTAGTAATCAGAGTGTGGAATGCAGGAAGTATGAATCAAGGAAATTGGAAGCCATCAAAAATGAAATGGAACGCTTGAAAATCTGTATATTAGGCATTAGTGAGTTAAAATGAACTGGTATTGACCATTTTGGATCAGATAATCTTTTAGGATATTGGTCTTTAATTCTTCTTTCTTATGATGTCCTTTTTTGGCTTCCACATAAGGGTGGCCTCATAGAATGAATTGGGATATATTCCTTCATTCTCTATATTCTGGAAGAGTTCATGGAGTATTTTTTTAAATGTTTGATAAAATCTGCCAGTGAAATCATCTGGGCATGAGCTTTTCTTTGGAGAAGATTTTTAATTACAAATTCTATGTATTTGCTTGTTACAAACATATGGGGATTTTCTAATTTTTTTAGTAAATTTGGGTGATTTGTGAGTTCTATAAATTTGTCCGTTTCAACTAAGGTGTTGTAGTTCTTGACATAAAGTTATTCATTTCCTTATAATCTTCTTTATTTCTAAGTGGTCAGTGATAATGTACTATCAATTCTTTTGCTTACAGTTTTGAACACCTGTGTCTTTCTTTTCTATAGTCTAGCTAAGGGTTTATCAACTATGTTAATCTTTTCAAAGAACCAACTTTTGGTTTCTTTGACTTACTCTGTCATAATTTTGTGTTCTATATTATTAATTTCCACTTTAAGTTTTATTATTACCTTTCTTATGCTAGCCTTCAGTTTGATTTGCTCTTTTTATAGATATTGAGTGCATATTTATTAGTTGGACAGTTATCTTCTTTACAAATGTAAGCATTTAAAGTTGTCAATTTCCCTCCAAACACCAATTCAACCGTATGCCATAAATTTTAATATTTTTATTTTCATTCAAATATAAATACTTTTGACTTTTTCTTATCAGTTGGTCTTTAACTCACTGATTACTTTTTATTGATTTCTACCTTTATGGCTTTATGGCTTTATGGTCAGAAAAGATGCTTTGTAGTATTTTGATGCTTTGTATTCTGTTAGGGCTTGCTTTATGGCCTAATATGTGGTCTATTCTGGACAATGGTCTATGTGCGTTGGAAAAGAAAGTACACTTGGCTGCTATTGGGTGGAGTGTTCAGTATCTGTCTGTGCGATCAAGTTGGTTGATTGTGGCATTTAGATCTTCCGTGTCTTTACTGAGCTGCTTTCTGGATGTTCTGCCCATCACCAAAAGTGGTGTGTTGAAGTCTCCTACTATTATTGTGAACTTGTTTATCTCTTTTCTTAATGCTGTTAGAGTTTGTTTTATGTATTTTGGAGCCCCACCGATGGGTGCGGAAATATTTGTTATGGTTATATCGTCCTGGTGTATTGACCCTTTAATCATTATATAGTGTCCTTCCTTATCTTTTGTGCTGGATTTTATTTTAAATTATATTTTGTCAGAGATTAATATTGCCACTCCTCTTTTTTGATTGTTGTTTGCTTGATATATTTTTTTCCATCGTTTGAGTTTTACTTTGTGTCTTTAAGTCTCAGGTGTGTCTCTTGTAGATTGATCACTTTTTTAATCCATTCTGCCACTCTCTGTCTCTTTATTGGTGCATTTAATCCATTTACATTCAGGATAATTATTGATCATTATGCGTTTATTGCTGTTATTTTAATGTATTTTTTTGTTGACAATATCTTTGCTCCACTTAATTTTCTGTGCCAAATCGTTTTTCTTTGGGCATTTTCTTTTCATCTTTTTCATTGTTGTTGATTTTGTATTTGCTGAGTCTTTATGTTTTTCTTGTTTTTTATTTTGATGTGTAGGATGGTTATTTTCCTTTGTGATTACCTTAGTATTTACCTCTATTTTTCTAAGCTTAAATCACTCTTTTATATCTTTATATCGCCTTGATTTCCTCTTGATAAGAATGATTTATGAATACATTTTTTAGTCCCTCTTTTTTGTTTTAGTGTTGTCATCTTTTAAATATTGACATCTTTGTTTCTCTATTTTCAACGTTTGAGCTTTTATTTATTTTTGTAACTTCCCTTTCTGGGTTGATATCTGGTTGTTCTGTCCTGTGTTCTAATCTTGGGTTGTAATCTGATGTTATTAATTTTCTAACCAGAGGACTCCCTTTAGTATTTCTTGTAATTTTGGTTTGATTTTTGCAAATTCACTAAGCTTCTGTTTATCTGGAAGTGCCCTAATTTTGCTATCATATTTGAGAGACAGTTTTGCTGATTATGTAATTCTTGGCTGGCAAATTTTTCCTTCAAGCCTTTATATATGTCATCCCATTGCCTTCTTGCCTGCATGGTTTCTGCTGAGTAGTCCAAGCTTGGTTTTATTGACACTCTTTTGCAGATGACTTTTCCTTTATCCCTAGCAGCTCTTAAAATTCTCTCTTTATCTTTGGTTTTTGCAGGTTTGATTATAATACATCTTGGTGACTTTTTTGGGGGATCTACCTTTTGTGGGGTTCAATGAGCATCTTGGATAGATATCTTCTCATCTTTCATGATATCAGTGAAGTTTTCTGCCCACATATCTTCAAGAATAGTCTCTATATTTTCTATTACCCCACCAGTTTTTCTACTCCAATCATTCGTAGGTTATTTTTCTTGTTAGAGTCCCACATAATTCTTAGGGTTTCTTCATTTTTTAAAATTATTTCATCTGATTTTTCCTTAAATAATTTAATGTAAAGTGCTTTATCTTCAGTCTCACTGATTCTAACTTCCATTGCCTCAATTCTACTCTTATGACTTTCTGTTGAGTGGTCCAGTTCTGAAATGTTACTGTTAATCTTCTGGATTTCTGTTTGTTGTCTCTCTATAGTTTCTTGATGCCTGTTAAATTTGTCATCATGCTGTTCTCTAATGTTATTAAGTTCCTCTGTTGCTTTGTTCGTGTGTTCCTTCACTTGTTCTGCATTTTGTTTGATCTCCTTCCTGATCTCTTGAAGAGTTCTCTATATTAATCTTTTGTATTCTATCTCCAGTAATTCCAGAACTTCTCTTCCTCTGGAAGATTTCTTGATTCTTTGGGGATCTCGCTGAAGTGGTCATGGTCTGCATCTTTATGTGATTTGATATTGACTGTTGTCTTCGAGCCATCAGTAAGTTAGTATATTTATTTATTTTATGTTTGCTTACTATGTCCTAGCTTCTTGTTTTGTTATGTTTTGATATTCCCAAATAGGCTGCTCTTGTGAGCTATTTGGATTATTGGCATCTTTGAAGCTTTAACGTCCTGTTACCAGGTGGTTTGATCTGTTATTAGGTATGTGAGCCCACAAGTCCATTTACTTTTCTTGTATGGATTCAGCTCAGGTGTCCAGATAGTCAGTCACCGAGTGTGTGGTGGAGGCTCTCACATACAGTGCTAGATGGGCAGGGGTGATTGGAGTAGGTACAGGTAGCTGGCTGAAGTAAGGGGTCATGCGCTGAACAAGGCAGCTGGCTGACAGCTACCCCAGAGAGTATGGGAGGAAAGCATGTCCCTGTTCCCTAGAGTGCATAGGTGGATGGGTTTTGCAGCCAGACTATGGGCAGTCAATGCCTTTGGCTGTAAGGATTGGGAGACACCACTTATTCTTGGACCTCTGTCACAGGTGGCCAGGTGGCTTGGGTCGAGCCACTAGTCCTCAGGCCCCTTGATATGGGTAGGTGAGGACCCTGCTTAATGGGCAGAGCAGTGTCAAATGCATTAACCTGCCACTCCACCATGTAGCTTATACAGTGGTTAGGCTTCACATATAAACCCTGCTTTACTGTGGGAATGAAAGTGTATGCTGTTGAAATGGGCCCACCCAGGTCTGTTCAGGGTGAAAGATATTCAAAGTCCATGGAGCCCTTATGATTGTTCCTAGGCAAAGGATCTCTGTCTGCCATGAGTTCTCAGCTTAAGGGAGTTGGCAGATGATTTTTTCCTATTTGATAATTTGTTCACCCTCCAAGGATTTCTCAGGGCATGTGACAGGTCCTACTTCCAGATCAGGGGAAGTGACAATAGCTGAAGCTGGCCTGGGACCTGGTGCAGAGTAAGGAAGGAGTGGGTAAATGGGAGAGAGGTTCTTCCCAACCCGGGTGTTTTTTGATCTGAGCAGTAGATTAGACTATATACTTACTGTTTGCCAATTGAGCGCTGCTTTTCACTTGCTCTGTAGGCCTCAGCAGACTTTCCACCACTTGGCCTCCCAACGTCAAAAACATGTCCCAAAAGCCACTACCCTCCTCACCATGCATGCCAGCTGATCTGGCCCACAGGATGCTGGCTCCTGCCAGGTCAGGTCTGGCAACTCCTCACTGTTTCTGTACTGTCTATCCCTCCCTCTGCCACTCAATCCGATTCCTCAACTTTGCCTTTGATATTCAAGGCACCTAGATCATCATATATAATCGATTCACTTTTTTTTTTGGGTCTTTGTGTAAGAGTCACCAGCGGAAATGTTTGACCATTCTGCCGTCTTGGCCCCACCTCTTACCATAGGTTCTTATTGCAACAGAGATGCCCTAATGGGTAGTCTTGTTGGTTTCCTTTGTAATCCACACAAATATCCCAAGAACAATCTTCCTTCTTCTTCTTCTTTTAAAGATAATTAAATTAAGTACTACCAGAGTTAAAGCACTATGATAGTTCGCCAAACTCGAGGCTAACACCAGTCCTCCAGACAGTCAAATCTGTCTGAGACATCTGACACCATCTGCAAGTTAGGGAGTTTACCAAAATCACCTTCAGGTTCCACATAAAAAGTCTCTCAAAACTCATCAAAAGCTATTATACTCTTGATCACTTTTTTACAGGGAAAATGTAGAAATTAGAACCAGCCAAAGAAGAGACACATAGGGCAGAGTATAGAAGGGCGCCAAATGCCAAACTTCCGCATCCTCAGGATGTGATCAATGGCATTGACGGTGACAGTAGCCATGGATTATTACCAACCCAAGACGCTCACATGAGCTTCAGTGTCCAGCATTCTTTTTTGAGTCCTCATCACGTAGGCATGATTAATGGAATTATTGCTCATGCGGCTGAACGCCAGTCCTCCACTTGCCTCCCCATCCCCCATGTCAGGCTGGTATGGGGCCCAAAGCCCTATCATAAGAAACTCAAACTCCATTTTGTAAATGCCTCAGCATCCCTTTTCCTCCAGCCTGATCTTAAACATTACTTATTTCAGAGGAGCAGGTCTGCTCACCTTCCTAATCAACTCACACTCATACCCATATGAAAATCTCAGATAACCATCCAGAGGAAGTTCCTCCTCTCAGTGGTTCTCCCTTTCCTCACCCACATGTCACATCTTGGAACCTAGATGAGGACCTCATGCCCTCTGCCAGATTTATGCCCCCGGACCCCCGGACCCTGCAGCTTCCTGACACTTGTTTTAAATTAGCCAACAGTCCCTAAATTCATGAAATAAAGTGTACTCCCCAGCTTGTACCTTATTAAAGGTGGAGCCCAGGTCTGTTTGCAAAGTCTTTGCTTCTCCCCTTCAGCTCTCATGTGAACGCTATGATGTGGCCCTTGAGTGTGCTCTTCTCCAGGCCCTGTGAGTAATAAACAGTCATTTCTTCATTTTGGTTGTTGAATGTTAAAGTGCAGCTTTGTAAGCAAAGAAACGCCCACCTAATTTCCACACAGGTGGTCTCACCAGCTGACCCCTCTGGGTGACTATGTGTTTCCTCCTGCAGTGGGCTCTCATTTACCTGTTCATATTTGTCTAATATTAACACAAGCCCCAACTCTCTAATCACTGACCAGCTTCTACCTCTTTAGTATAAACTCTCAGGTGTGGACCAAGGGGTCCACCACGAATCACAAAGACAGTCCTATCACTCTGGAAATTCCAAGGGTTTAGAGGTTACCTCCCAGGAGCCAGGACAAAGGCCAGACCTCTCTTTGTTGTTGTTGTTAGTTGCCATTGAGTCCATTCTGACTCATGGTGACATCATTGTGCAGAGTAGAGCTGCTTCATACCGTTTTCAAGGCTATGACTTTTCAAAATCAGATCACTAGGCCTATCTTCCAAGGAACCTCAGGGTGAGCTCAAACCACCAACCTTTTGGCTACTAGTCAGCACTTAATTTTTTGTGCCACCCAGCCACCATAATGCTGTCTTTAGGTGAGATCACATTCCTTACTACAGAAGTAGAATTTAAATACATCCATTGTACTAAAATACTGAAAAACATTGTCTTATTTATCTATTGCTGCTATAACAGAAAATACCAGAAGCGGATGGCTTTAACAAAGAGAAATTTATTTTCTCACAGTCTAGTAGGCTAGAAGTCCAGATTCAGTATGTCATCTCCAGTGGAAGGCTTTCTATCTTTGTTCTCTCTGGAAGATTGTCCTTATCTTCAATCTTCCCCTAGCCTTGGAGCTTTTCTTCACAGGAAGCCGAGTCCAAAGACGTGCTTTGCTCCCTGTGCTGCTTTCTTGATAGGAGGTCCCCAACTTTGCTGGCTTCGCTTTCCTTTTATCTGTTGTAAGATAAAAGGTGATGCAGGCCACACCCCAGGGAAACTCTTTTTACATTGAATCAGGGATAAGACCTGAGCAAGGGTGTTACATCCTACCCTAATACTCTTCAACATAATCCAGTCTTGCCTCATTAACCAGAGGCAGAGATTAGGATTTAAAACATATAAGAAATTTATATCAATCACAAAATGGAGGAAAACCTCACAATACTGGGAATCATGGCCTAACCAAGTTGGCACATATTTTGGGGGGACACAGTTCAATCCATGACAAACATAAACAGAAAGTAATAATGAAAATCCAGCCAGAAAATGCATCATTGAGAGACAACTGCTTTTATTTTCATTAATTATACTGTTGTTTTGCAGGTACCATAGGTTTCTTTAAAAGACATTTTATCATTTCATAAATAAGTTTTATGTATTTTTCCCATGGTGTTTAAGATTTTGACACTATCATGTTAATGAAGAGCCTTGGTAATGGAATGGTAAAGCCTACAGCTGCTAACCGAAAGCCTGGTGGTTTCACCTACGCAGCTGTTTTGTGGGAGAAAGACCTGGAAGTTTATTTCCATAAATAGTAGAGCATAGAAAACCCTATGGGGCAGTTCTACTCTGTCACATGGGGTTGCTAGGTGTTGGAATCAACTTGAGTGCACCTAACAAGAACAATATCATGTTCAAACGAAAAAAACCAAACCCTTTGCTGTCGAGTCAATTTTGAGTCATAGCAACCCTATAGGACAGAGTAGAACTGCACCATAGGATTTCCAGTGAGTGGCTGGTGGATTCAAACTGCTGACCTTTGGGTTAGCAGGCAAGCTGTTAACCACTGTGTCACCAGGGATCCAACATCATGTTGAAAGTAGTAAGATGTTTTTGTTAGGTGCAGTCGAGTTGGTTCCGACTCCTAGCAACTCTGTGCAACAGAAAGAAACACTGCCTGGTCCTGTGCCATCCTCACAATCATTGCTATGTTTGAGCCCGTTGGTGCAGCCACTGCGTCAGGCCATCTCACTGAAGATCTTATTCTTTTTTGCTGACCCTCTACTTTACCAAGCATCATGTCCTTCTACAGGCACTGGTCCCTCCTGATAACATGTCCCAAGTACATGAGACAAAGTCTTGCTATCCTCGCTTCTAAGGAATATTCTGACTGTACTTCCAAGACAGATTTGTTCATTCTTCTGGCAGTCCATGGTATATTCCATATTCTTCACCAACACCATAATTCAAATGCATCAATCTTCTTATTCATTGTCCAGCTTTCACATGCATATGACACGATTGAAAATATCATGGCTTGGGTCAGGTGCACCGTAGTCCTCAAGGGGACATCTGTTTTTTAACACTTTAAAAAGATCTTTTGCAGCAGATTTGCCCAATGCAATGCATCATTTGATTTCTTGACTGTTGCTTCCATGGACATTGATTGTGGATCCAAGTAAAATGAAATCCTTGACAACTTCAATCTTTTCTCCATTTATTGTAATGTCACTTATTGGTCCAGTTGTGAGGATTTTTGTTTTCTTTATGTTGAGTTGTAGTCCATACTGAAGGCTGTGGTCTTTGATCTTCATCAGCAAGTCCTTCAAGTCCTCTTCACTTCCAGCAAGCAAAGATGTGTCATCTGCATATCACGGTTAATGAGTCTTCCTCCAATCCTGATAACCCGTTCTTCTTCATATAGTCCGGCTTGTCAAATTATTTGTTCAGCATACAGATTTAATATGTATGGTGAAAGGATACAACCCTGATGCACACCTTTCCTGATTTTAAACCACGCAGTATCCCCTTGTTCTGTTCCAACGACTGCCTTTTGGTCTATGTACAGGTTCCTCATGAGCACAATTAAGTGTTCTGGAATTCCCATTCTTTACAGTGTTATCCATAATTTGTTATGACCCATACAGTTGAATGCCCTTGTGTAGTCAATAAAACACAGGTAAATATCCGTCTAGTATTCTCTACCTTCAGCCAGTATCCATCTGACATCAGTAGTCGTATTCCTCGTTCTACATCCTCTTCTGAATCCAGCTTGAATTTCTGGCACCTCCCTGTCAATGTATTGCTGCAACCATTTTTGAATTCTCTTCAGCAGTATTTTACTTGCGTGTGATATTATTCATATTGTTCGATAATTTCCACATTCTGTTGGATTACCTTTCTTTGGAATGGGCACAAATGTGTCTCTCTTGCTGTCAGCTGGCCAGGTAACTGTCTTTCAAATTTCTTGGCGTACACGAGTGAGCACTTCCAGCGCTGAATCCGTTTGTCGAAACATCTCATTTGGTATTCTGTCAATTCCTGGAGACTTATTTTAAAAAATAGTAGTAGTAAAAATAATAACTAATTATGTATATGAGCATGTGGGTGCATACATAATGACCTTTTAACTAATTCTTTGTTGTTGGTTTTCAACTTGTTTCAAGTTTTCTCAGTTGGGAAACCCTCTGCCAATGTCATTTCAGTGGTGTGTAATTTACTTGACTTTTTGATTCCTTGGGTTAAATTCCTTGGGTTAAACCCAACCATCTGCATTCTGCCAGTTATTAAGATGTTTTATCCAAGGCAAATTAGTCTGTGACACGGTTTTGTCCTCTCTCAAGTGAGAACAGATCAATTCTGTTATGATCACAAGGTTAGGTCTTGACCTTTCTTTAAAGACTCTTGTTGAGGCTTTGTCATCTGTAATGGGATGAATTGTTGGACTGGTTCATTTGAGAAATTATTCATTACTTGGTGGATATCAAAACCAAAAAACCAAACCCATTGCCGTAGAGTTGATTCTAACTCATAGGGACCCTATAGGACAGAGTAGAGCTGCCCCATAAAGGTTTCCAAGGAAGAACTGGTAGATTTGAACTGCCGAACTTTTGGTTAGCAGCCTTGGTAAAGAAAAGCACTTGTTGAATTGTTTTTGCATTTCTGTATCTCTTCTATCATCCACACAAATATAAAATCCACAGTGGATTTTGTATCCTCAGTTTCCCTCAAGCAATAACTCCCCATTCTTCGCTCCACTGAATCCCTGGTAGCAACTAGTAAATTTTGATCTCTGTGCTTTAATCATAGATTAAAATTAGGGATCTATAACTTGATAAGATTATCTTATATGACACTTACCTCATTCAAAACTGATTCATATACCTCTTGCCTCCCCTTATATTATGTAAAAATAAGAACAACTCTCCACCACCAGCACCACTCCGTGGACCTTTGGAGAAATGTGTTTTTCATGTTAACTACCATTGATATACAAGTAATTGTCCCTAGATTTCCCCCAGAAAGAGTGAGTGTGCTTGGATCCAGCTCAGGGGGCTTTGTAAAGAGGCATAATGTTAGAGAACCTGGTCTACCTGTAAGGTGGGAAAAGTCAGGATTTGCCCTTGGATGTCTTTGCATTTTCCATTGTGAGTCTCTTGAGAGCCCCTGCCTTTCTTGACTGAATTTCTATTCCCTTCTTTATGAACATGATTGAGCTTCATTGATTCAGAACTGAAAAGCCTCATAGTGTGGCATCTGGACTTCTACCTTCCCCTTTTTTCAAATGATCTGCCCTGAATTGATGGTGGTTCCAGAACTTGAGTGTATGTAAAACCAGTGGCCAGCATTTAAAACATCCGGTGTCCTGGTTATTCCTGCGTGCTTTGGATTTAGTAATTCATAGAAGACTGTTTAGAGAGCTGCACCTTTAAAATGATCCCTAAGCATTTAGAAGGACCAGGGCAGTGGCTCCTTTTTTAAAAGAAAATTATTGTAAGATATATAACTAAAATTTTGTCATTTTAACCATTTTAAGTGTACAATTCAGTGACATTAAATACATTACCAATGGTGTGCAGCCAATTCCACCATCTAATTCCAAAACTTCTTCATCATTCCTAACAGAAACTCAGTACTCCTTAACCAATAACTCCCCATTCCCTCCTCCCTGAGTCCTGGCAACCACTAATAAAATCTAGTCTATATCTTTGCCTGTTCTACTTCTATCATGTACGTTATACCATGGAATATTTGGTCTATTGTGTCTCACTGATTTCATTTAGCATAATGTTTTCAAGGTTCATCTATGCTGAAGCATGAACACAGTTTCTTTTATGACAGTAATTCTTCGTGGTATGTGTGGTTTTTTAATCCATTCATTTGCTGATGCACGCTTGAGTTGTTTCCACCTTTTGGGTATTATGAATAGTGTCACAACAAGCATTGATATACAAGTATCTTTTTGAATCCCTGCTTTCAAGTCTTTTGGTTGGGTTCAAACTGCCAACCTAAGAGTGGACTTCTGGGCCATATGGTAATTCAATCTTTAACTTTTTGAGGAGCTGCCAAACTGTTTTCCACGGTGGTTGTGCTATTTTATATTCTCACCCACAGTACATGAGGGTTCCGATTTCTCTACATCCTCACCAACACCGGTTCTTTTCCATTATTCTAATAATAGCCATCCTAGTGGGTGTGAAATGTTATGTCACGTGGTTTTGATTTACATTTCCCCTGTGGCTAGATGACATTGAGCATCTTTTCATGTGTTTGTTGGGCATTTGGTTATCTTCTTTGGAGAAATGTCTATTTAACTCCCTTGACCATTTTTCAAATTTGGAAGTAGATTGCTAGGCCTTTCTTCCTAGTTTTTCTTAGTCTGGAAACTCTGTGGAAACCTGTTTTGCATCGTAGCAACATGCAAGTCCCCACTGACAAACGGGTGGTGGCTGTGCATAAGGTACACTGGCCTAGAATTGAGGCTGGGTCTCCTGTGTTGGAGGTGGGAGTTTTACCACTGAACAATCAAGGTCCCTATTTTCCTTTATAAAAAGGTTGGCTATTTCACACAGAACTTACCAATAGTATAGACAAAGTCACTGGGTCGCATACTTTGCCGTGTAAACAATGGAAAGCCTAGGAAGGAAAAAAAAGGCTTTTTCCTTCATCCTTCAGTCTTACTCTTTCTCATACAGCAGCCCACTTGCCACAGTGACAGTGCAGGCTGTGTTGTAATGGAGGTAGAGTAGGCAGAAAGAAGGAGCCTCAGTCACTGATTACTTCACAGAGCACCTCTCTTATCCTGAACTGTAACCTCTGGAACTTCTTGCTATATGAGGAGATAAAATGATAAAGTTCTTACGTGTTTGAGGTTTCCAGGTGTTTTGTCACTCACAAAGAAAAACATTCCCACCTGACCAATGAGAAATGAGATTGTTATTTTGTGTCGAGAGATTCTGAACATGGATTGTCATTTTGTGCCTTAGAAAAATGTCGTGAAAGTCTTCCTCCATTGCTGATGAGAGTGGGAGAGACAGGTACTACAATTAATATTCTCTTTATAGCTAAATTTTGGATTGGTCTTCTACCTTTCATCTTTCTATTTCCTCAGCCTCTGTGGTTTTTACCCACAGTCCTTGGCTGAGACAATAATATCCTGGTGTTTAAGCTCAATACTCACACCTAAGGTCTATGTTATTGTTACCTTCAACAATTTGTGATACTGTAGAGCACTATTCACTTTGCTTGTATAAGAATATATCATATTGTTCTTGTTGTTAAGTACTGTTGAGTAGGTTCAAATTTTTAGTGACCCCATGGACAACAGTATGAATCACTGCCAGTTTTTTGTTTGTATGTGTGTCTGTTTTTTGTTTTAATTGATGAAGTTGACAATGTCAATTTTGCTGTTTAAACGCATATACCTCTAGGAGACACATACAACCACACACACCCCTACATACGGACACACAACTCACTAATCACACCACATAGATGCACATGACACATCGCACCCCCATGCAAAGCACCTAGAAGTCACAAAACTCCTCTGGTACCATGGCCATCGTTCTTCACCTGCAAAATCAGTTTCTTTCACCACACCCCCAATATTTACTCCCAAGTAGAAGCTGGAATCAGGGTGCCTCACTAGACCAAAGCCAGCAAGGAAGATCTACCTTTCTTTCTTATTTTTTTTATTGTTGTAGATAAAACATTGTACAATTCTACTTATATGAAATGCCTAGAATTTTCAGATGTATAGAGACGAAAGTTTTTTTATGGTTACCAGGGATGGAAGGGAGGAAGAAAGAAGGAGTTATTGCTTAGGGGGTGCTGAGCTTCTGTAAAGGGTGATGGAAAAATTTGGGAACAGATAGTGGTGATGGTTGCACAACATGATGAACATAATCAACGTCACTGAATTGTACACGTAAAAAAATGTTGAAATGATAAATGCTTTGTATCTCTCTCTTTATGTATAACTATATATTTACCCCAATAAAACAACTTAATTTGTATTAATGTTGCTTTCTAACTAATGCAGATAAAGTAATTATTTTTCCTCAAAATATTTGGCAACTGGTGAATGGTAGAAATGGGTGGAGATGGTATTTCAAACCCTCTATTTTCAACATGTCCACTTTCCCTCCTATTCATTCTGAAACTCTCTGTCTTGACTCTGTTTGGGGAGCAGGTCATCTTCCATAATTTGACTCGTTTTCAAAAACAGAGCATAATAATATGTGGGCCTAGGATTCACTTTTTGAAACAAAACATCTACTCTGAAATGAAATACTTATACGTGTAAAAAGACACTTGTCTGGGTAACAGTAATTAGACCTCATAAAGAGTGTGCTCCCTCTGAAAGTTCTGTGGCGACCTGTTGCCATGGTCCTGTAGTGATGCACATTTTCCCTTCAGTTACTACGGTCACTCTGTGTGCAGAGACTTTAGGAGTTGGCAGCAGAGAGTGAATTTCTCAGCTACATATCTCTATACCCCAATGTGAGGAATCTAATTTGCTGTTGCAGAGGTATGTCCACATTGACCTTTGAGTACTTTCCCTCTGAATGCGTTAGTTAACTTTTCCCAAATATTTTCCACTTCTCTAATTTGTCATGCAGTTATAAATGTGTTTGATACTTTTGTTTTATGTCTCAGCATAAATATATGATTCTTCTACCAGCGAGGACCTTTAAATTTTTTCTTTGATTAGAAAATGTGGTATTTCCTATTATGTCTCACACCTGTCATGTCCCCACTAGGTATTCACTGGGAAAATATGGCAATTTCTATTTTAATGCTGTTCTATTCTCACCTAAAAACTATTAATATTGTTAATTTTAGAAATGTGAAGTGAACCTAGAGTGGTGGAGATGTGTAGGGAAGTATTTTACATAGTGAAGCATACCTTACTTTTTAATATGACTTTTCTTTCTTCTTCATTTTGAAATGTGTATTTAGTTCAGTTGCTTACATTCATATAAGTACGTTTCAAAACAGATCATAAGACTGTGTATCTAGTGTCACTTATCAAAAGTGAAGCACAAATTTACTTTTGTACTTCAGGGGTTATCCAAAATTCTAGCTTTAGAATTTAGCATTAACATGCTTTCACCCAACCCATTTACATCTTCAGAGTTGAGTGGTGAAAGTATGGTGATATTTTATTAAGTATATATTTCACCACAATGAAAAAAGAAAACAAGCACAAATCCAGCAAATACACCAAAGATTAAGGGATAATGCTAATGATTTTTTTTTTCAATCTCAATTACCCAGTTGGTAGCCAGTCTTTCACACACACTGATAAAGAAATAGGTTAATGAACTGATAGAGGAAAGTTCGTAATTTCCATAAATGGAGAGAAATAGATACATAATAGCATATGTTTGCATATAGAATTGTACATTTAAAAATAATGAGTATTGTTGTTGCCTTGATTAAATGTGTGATTTAGTTCTGACCCTTCACCCAGAACTCTTTTCAAAAGCTAAGCTATGGTCATTTCCATGACTTGCAGCTGTCTCGGTTTTGGGACACTTTAATTTATGAGGAATAAGTAATACAAGATGATGTTGTTTCACAGGTTTTAGAACACAAGAAGTTATAACATATAATGACCACTATCCAGAAAACGGTGTTCATCTCATTTGCTCAGTTGTCCATTGACCACGGTACAGTCACCTGGTTCATTCTAGAGAATAACCTGCAGTGTTTTGGGGAAGTGGCCACGGAGTGTGGACTCAGGTAGTGACCAACAGCATTCTTTGAGACTTTTGCCTGATTCTTTCACATCTGGGTCTAGGTTAAAATGAAGTGATTCTTTTTAGGCAAATCAGATGTTTCTCATAGAATGAGCATGAGAGCTCAGGTTTGTGGGTTTAAATCCAGCTCTGAGACTTGTTAAATTGTGAAACCTGAGGCAGGACTTTAACCTCTAAATAACCTTTCTGAACATTTACGTTGCACACTTTAGATGCATTTACTCATCCAACCCTCTTTAGAGCCATATCTGGTGGTATGTTTACTATCAGTGCTCCTGAGATGGAGCACAGTCAGTTTGTCATACTGTGGTGGCTTGCTTACTGCTGTGATACTGGAAGCTTTGCCACTGGTATTTCAAATACCAGCAGCGTCACTCTTGGTGGACAGGTTTCAGCAGAGCTTCCAGACTAAGACAGACTAGGAAGAAGGGCCTGGCAGTCTACTGCTGAAAAAAATTGGCCAGTGAAAATCTTATGACTAACAGTGGAACATTGAGCCCTTAACAGTGGAAAATGAGCCCTTCAGGTTGGAAGACACTCAAAAGATAACTGGGGAAGAGCTGCCTCCTCAAAGTAGAGTCCACATTAATGACATGGATAGAGTCACGCTTTTGGGACCTTCATTTGCTGATGTGGCATGACTCGAAATGAGAAGAAACAGCTGCAAACATCCATTAATAATTGAAACGCGGTATTACGAAGTATGAATCTGGGAAAATTCAGAGTCTTTGAAAATGAAAGGGAAGGCATAAACCTCGATATCCTAGGCTTTAGTGAGTTGAAATGGACTGTTATTGGCCATTCTGAATTAGACAATCATATGGTCTATTATGCAAGGAATTACAAATGGAAGAGGATTGGCATTACATTCATCTTCACAAAGAACATTTCAAGATCTATCCTGAAGTACCACTGTACCAGTGATAGTATAATATCCATACACCTACAAGAAGATCAAGTAATATGACTATTACTCAAATTTACTCACAAACCACTAAGGCCAAAATGAAGAAATGGAAGATTTTTACCAACTTCTGTAGTCTGAAATTGATCACACATGCAATCAAGTTGCACTGATAGTTACTTTTGATTGGAATGCGACAATTGGAAACAAAGAAGAATTGGTAGTTGGAAAATATGACCTTGGTGATAGAAAGGACACAGGAGATTGCCTGATACAATTTTGCAAGACCAACTGCTTCATGGCAAATACCTTTTTACAACAACATAAACGGCAACTATACACATGGACCTCACCAGATGGAATACATAGGAATCAAATCCATTACTTCTGTGGAAAAGATGATGGGAAAACTCAATATCATCAGTCAGAACAAGGCCAGAGGCCAATTGTGGAACAGAACATAAATTGCTCATATTCAAGTTCAAGTTGAAGAAAATTGGAGCAAGTCCATCAAAGCAAAGTACGATGTTGAGCATATCCCACCTGAATTTAGAGACCATTTGAAGAATAGATTTGAAGTGTTGAACACTAATGACCACAGGCCAGACAAGTTGTGGAATGACATCAAGAACATCATACATGAAGAAAGCAAGAGGTCATTAATATGACAGGAGAGAAAGAAAAGTCCAAAATAGATGTCAGAAAAAACTCTGAATTTTGCTTTTGAACTTAGAGTAGCTAAAACAAAAGGAAGAAATGATGAAGTAAAAGAGCTGAACAGAAGATTTCAAAGAGTGGCTCAAGAAGACAAAGTAAAGTATTATAATGTAATGTGCAAAGTTCTGGTGTTAGAAAACCAAAAGTGAAGAACACATTTGGCATTTCTCAAGCTGAAAGAACTGAAGAAAAAAGTTCAGGCCTCAAGTTGCAATATTGAAAGATTTTATGGAGAAAATATTAAACAACACAGGAAGCATCAAAAGAAGATGGAAGGAATACACAGAGTCACTGTACCAAAAAAAAAAAACTGGTCAAAGTTCAAATATTTCATGAGGTTTCATGTGATCCAGAACCGATAGTACTGAAGGAAGAGGTCCAAGCTGCACTGAAGGCATTGGTGAAAAATAAGGCTCCAGGAGTTGACAGAATACCAATTGAGATGATTCAACAAATGGGTTCAGGGCTGGAAGCACCCACTTGTCTATGCCAATAAATTTCGAAGACAGCTACCTGGCCAACTGTCTGGAAGAGATCCATATTTGCACTCATTTCAAGGAAAGGCAATCAAACAGTTTGCAGAAATTATAGAACAATATCATTAATATGATACACAAGTAAAATTTTGATGAATATTGTTCAGAAATGGTTGCAACAGTGTATCAACAGAGAATTGCCAGAAATTCCAGCCAAACTCACAAGAGGACGTGGAACAAGGGATGTCATTGCTGATGTCTGATGGATCTTGGCTGAAAGCAGAGAATATCTGAAAGATGTTTACCTGAGTTATATTGACTATGCAAAGGCATTCTACTGTGTGGATCATAACAAATTATGGATAACATTGCAAATAATAGGAATTGCAGAACACTTAATTGCGCTCATGTGGAACTTGTACATAGACCAAGAGGCAGTCGTTCGAACACAACAAGGAGATACTGCCTGGTTTAAAGTCAAGAAAGTTGTGTGTCAGGGTTGTATCCTTTCATCATACTTATTTAATCTGTATGCTGAGAAAATAATCTGAGAAGCTGAATGATATGAAGAAGAACATGGCATCAGGATTGGAGGAAGACTCATGAAAACCTGTGATATACAGACGACACAACCTTCCTTGCTGAAAGTGAAGAGGACTTGAGGCACTTTCTCATGAAGATCCAAGACTTCAGCCTTCAATATAGATTACAGCTCAACATAAAGAAAACAAAGATCCTCACAACTGGATCAGTAAGCAACATCATGATAAACGGAGAAAATATTGTAGTTGTCAAGGATTTCATTTTACTTGCATCCACGATCAACGCCCATGGAAGCAACAGTCAAGAAATCGAAGATGCATTGCATTGGGCAAATCTGCTGCAAAAGACATCTTCACAGTGTTAAATAGCAAAAATGTCACTTTAAGGAATAAAGTGCACCTTATCCAAGCTATGGTGTTTTCAGTCACCTAATATGCATGTGAAAGCGGGACAATGAATAAAGACAAATGAAGAAGAATTGATGCCTTTGAATTATGGTGTTGGCAAAGAATACTGAATATACCGTGGACTGCCAAAAGAACGAACAAATCTGTCATGGAATTTGTTCCAAGACGCGTCTCTCAGTGTGATAAATGCAGTTCAGTAGTTCAGAGCATCAGTATGAGGTCACACACCTGGGTTCACATTTTTCTTTTTCTACTTAGGAGTTTTGAACTTGGGAACAATCCTCTCTGAGCCTCAGTTTCTACATCTGTTGTTGTTAGGTGTTGTCCAGTTGGTTGTGATTCATGGCAACTCTATGTACAACACAGTGAAACAGTGCCTGGTCCTGTGCCATCCTCACAATAGTTGTTATGCTTGGGCCCATTGTTTCAGCAACTGTGTCAATCCATCTCATTGAGGGTCTTCCTCTTTTTCGTTGTCCCTCTATTTTATCAAACATGATGTCTTTCTCCAAGGACTGCTCCGTCCTGATAACATGTCTAAAGTACGTGAGATGAAGTCTCACCATTCTTGCTTCTGAGGAGCATTCTGCTGTACTTCCTCTGAGACAGATTTGTTTGTTCTTCTGGCAGTCCACTGTATATTCGATATTCTTCACTAACACCATAATTCAAAGGCATCAATTCTTCTTCAGTCTCCTTACTCATTTTCCAGCTTTCACATGCATATGAGACAATTTAAAACACCATGGCTTGAGTCAGGCGTACCTTAGTCCCAAAAGTGACTTCTTTGCTTTTTAACACTTTAAAGAGGTCTTTTGCAGCACATTTGCACAGTGCAATATGTCGTTTGATGTCTTGACAGCTGCTTCTATGGGCATTGACTGTGGCTGCAAGTAAAATGAAATATTTGCCAACTTCAGTCTTTTCTCCCTTTATCATGATGTTTGTTTTCTTTATGTTGAAGTGTAATCCATACTGAATGCTGTAGTCTTTGATCTTCATGAGTAAGTGCTTCAAGTCCTCTTCCCTTTCAGCAAGGAAGGTTGTGTCATCTGCATGTCGCAGGTTTTAATGAGTCTTCCTCCAATCCCAATGCTGCATTCTTCATATAGTTCAGCTTCTAGGATTATTTTCTTAGCATACAGATTAAATAAGTATAGTGAAGGGATGCAACCCTGATACACACGTTTCTTGACTTTAAACCAGGCATTATTTCCTTGTTCTGTTGGAATGACTGCCTCTTGGTCTATGTACAGGTTCCACATGAGCACAGTTCCCACTCTTTGCGATGTTATCCATAATGTGTTATCATCTACACAGTCGAATGCCTTTACACAGTCAATAAAACACAAGTAAACCTCTTTCTAATATTCTCTGCTTTCAGCCAAGATCTATCTGACATCGGCAATCATATCTCTTGTTTCCTTTTCTGAATTTGGCTTGAATTTCTGAGTTTCCTGTCGATGTACTGCTGCAACTGCTTTTTAGTGATCTTCATCAAAATTTTACTTGTGTGCCATATTAATGATATTCTTCTATAATTTCCACATGTTGTTGTA
Organism: Trichechus manatus latirostris; assembly: GCF_000243295.1. NCBI lineage: Eukaryota > Metazoa > Chordata > Mammalia > Sirenia > Trichechidae > Trichechus > Trichechus manatus. The sequence goes on along the minus strand of NW_004444289.1, from coordinate 172,729 downwards.
TCACCTTTCTTTGAAATAGGCACAAATATGAATCTCTTCCAGTTAGTTGGCCAGGCATCTCTCTTCCGGATTTCTTGACATAGACGAGCGAGCACCTCCAGCATTGCATCCGTTTGTTGAAACATCTCAATTCGTATTCTGTCAGTTCTTGGAGCCTTGTTTTTGGCCAATGCCTTCGGTGCAGCTTGGACTTCTTCATTCAGTACCATCAGTTCTTGATCATATACTACCTCCTGAAATGGTTGAATGTCAACCAATTCTATTTGGTACAGTGACTCCGTGTACTTCTTCCATCTTCTTTTGATGCTTCCTGTGTTGTTTAATATTTTCTCCATGGATTCTATCAATGTTGCAACTCAAGGCTTGAATTTTTCTTCAGTTCTCTCAGTTTCAGAAATACCGAGCATGTTCTTCCCTTTTGGTTTTCTAACTCCAGGTCTTTGTGTGTTTTATTATAATACTTTTTCTTTTTGAGCCACCCTTTAAAATTTTCTCTTCAGCTCTTTTACTTCATGATATTTTCCATTTGCTTTAACTACTCTACATTCAAGAGCAAGTTTCAAAGTCTCTGCTGGCATCCATTTTGGTCTTTTCTTGTCTTTTTAATGACTTCTGGCTTTCTTTATGTATGATGTCCTTAATGTCTTTCCACAATTTGTCTGGTCTTCAGTCATTTGTGTTCAATGTGTCAAGTGTATTGCTGAGATGGTCTCTAAATTCAGGTAGGATATACTCCAGGTCGTACTTTGAATTTCCTGGACTAGTTCTCATTTTCTTAAACTTCAACTTGAACTTACATATGAGCATACTGTTCTGCAGTCAGCCCCTGGCCTTGTTCTGACTGATGATATTGAGCTTTTCCATCATCTTTCTAGAGATGTAGTGAATTTTATTCCTGTGTATTTCTTCTGGTGAGATCCATGTATATAGTTATACTTTATGTTATTGAAAAAATGTATTTGCAGTGAAGACGTTGTTGGTCTTGCAAAATTCTGTCATGTGATCTCCGGTGTCTTTTCTGTCACCAAGGCCATATTTTCCAGCTACCAATCCTTCTTCTTTGTTTCTAACTTTCACATTCCAATCGCCAGAAATTATCAATGCATCTTGATTGCATGTTTGATTGATTTTTGATTGGAAAAGCTAATACAAATCTTCAATTTTTTCATCTTTGGCCTTAGTGGTTGGTGGGTAAGCTTGAATAATAGTCATATTAATTGGTTTTCCTTGTAGGTGTATGGTTAATATACTATCACTGACAGCGTTGTACTTCAGGATAGATCTTGAAATGATCTTTTTGACGATGAATGTGATTTCCTGCCTCTTCAATTTATGATTCCTGGCATAATAGACCATATGATCCTCCAATTGAAAATGGCCAATACCAGTCCATTTCAGCTCACTAAAGCCTAGAATATTGATCTTTTTCTGCATTCTATTTCATTTTTCATGACTTCCAATTTTCCTAGATTCACGCTTCGTACATTCCACGTTCTGATTATTAATGGATGTTTGCAGTTGTTTCTTCTCATTTTGACTCGTGGCACATCAGCAAATGAAGGTCCCAAAAGCTAGTCTCCATCCACGTTGTTAAGGTCGACTCTATTTTAAGGAGGTAGCTCTTCCCTAGTCATGTTTTGAGTGACTTCCAACCTGAGGGGCTCATCTTCTGGCACTATATCAGACAATGTTCTGCTGTTATTCATAAGATTTTCACTGGCTTATTTTTTTTTTCAGAAATAGACTGTCAGGTACTTCTTCCTAGTCTGTCTTAGCCTGGAAGCTCCACTGAAATCTGTCCAACATGGGTGAACCTGCTGGTATTTGAAAGCTTCTGGCATCACAGCAACATGCAAACCACCACAGTATGACAAACTGACGGACGCGTGGACCTACAGGCCTAGAAACACTCAAATTCTGCAAGCTACACTCCCTAGGAACAGTGACATATAAAAACAACTGGTACTTTGTTATTAACCTAATGTCCACCAGTCTTGTTGCAAATTTTTGTAGAGATGGGTTAGAGAGTGTCACACTCAACTAGTGCCTCCCCTCTGTAAAGATCTATTCTACTGTTGAATGCCTAATGAGAGCCACCTCACTCAATGAAAACACACATGTGGCGTAGAAAAGGAAGATGAGGAAAAATATCGTATGATTAATATTGGTTCTTTGAAATGTTAGGATTTCAGTATTTTCAAATCTACCATAATTGACTGTCTTTATAACAGAGTATTATATAACAAAAGATAAATACAATAGAAACGTTTGCCTAATGTATAGATAAACCAAAAAACTAAACCTGTTGCAGTCAAGTCGATTCTAATTCATAATGACCCTGTAAGACAGAGTAGAACTGCCATATAGGGTTTCCACTCTTGTAATCTTTACAAAAACAGAAAGCCACATCTTTCTCCTGGGGAGCAGCTGGTGTGTCCGAACTGGTGACCTTTTGGTTAGCATATAAGTGCTTAACCACTGCACCACCAGGGTTCCTTAAGGCACAGAGACCAAAGTTTATTAGTGGTTAACAGAGGTGGTAAGGAGGGGGAGAAGAGAAGCTGTTGTTTTGAAGTAGTGAATTTTTGTTTATGGTGATGGAGAATTTGACATGATTAATATAATTAATATCACTAAGTTGTATACCTGGAAAATGTTTTTGTGACAAATATTGTTATATATTTTTATATAAATATTAACAAAAAATGGGAAAGTTTTGCCTAGAGTTGAATCCAGTCTCCCAATTAGTCAAATGCAAAATCCTATACAAATGGTAATAAATCCACTACTAGCATATGTAGAAGGAGTCCTGGTGGCTCAGTGGTTAAGTGTTTGGCTGCTAACTGAAAGGTTGGAGGTTTGAACCCCCAGCCACTCCATGGGAGAAAGATGTGGCAGTCTGCTTCCATAAAGATTACGGCTTTGGAAGCCTTATGGGGCAGTTCTCCTCTGTCCTATAGGGTTGCTATGAGTCCTACTCGACTGTACAGCAATGGATTTTGGTTTTTTAACATATGTAGGTATGTAACATATGTAGATAGGTAGGCTGAGATTTTCTTGGAAGATGTTAAGAAGATACTATCAATTTAACTGGACTTCTAAGTTGGCAGGAGACGTGAGAGGACTCTGTCATCGAATCATAGTGTGTATTTTAGTACTATTTGTAGTTTGACTATTTGATGTTGCTTTATGTGGTCTTTAGGTATAAACCCAAGGACCCTGTTTCTTTGCTGATTCTCTCCTTTACCATCTTTCTTCCTTGAAAGAGGTTGGCCCAATAGCAACTCAGACCATGCTTTTTATTCATTGACCTCCATACATTCTCATCTCTTTCCCAAGTCAAGCAAAGCTCCCTGTGTAATTAATAATCCGTGCCACCAGTACATTGACTGCTACTATGTATAATCCTAGATCCCCAAGATTAAGCAGAGACTGAGATTTGCTGTGATGTGGTGGCCCCGTCTGCCTCGCAGGTAAGGTTGCCTATCTTTGAGACAGAAATGTTGCTTTCCTGATTTCTTTCTTTTTCAACCAAATTCAAATATGAAAATGTGACCACGTGCATTATAGATGATATTTACAATTTCCATTGTGGGGGAAGTGTCAAGTGTGAGTCTCTTACCAATTGTTACCTTACCCAAGAGGGCATTCACAAATGACAGGATCAGGTTATATCAACTGTATAGTAGGGAGCTTTGTCCTCAGCAGCAATTTTTTCTCCTTCGATTAAGAATTTTGTACTGGACAACCAAAATGAGCTTGAGATTCTTGTCATTCAGGAACAGCTCACACATTTTCCGAAAGTCTCTTTTACCCTTTTTGAAGGGTTTATTTTGATCACTCTTCCCCATCAGATTTTCCAAAGTCACCAAGAACGTAAGAGATCTATGCAAACAGCACACAGCATGATCTCATTCTCATCGTGTTTTCTTTTCTGAAGTTTCAGGTAATGAGAAAAGCAGGAAGCACTAATATGTATTCTACAGTTTTCACTTGCTGAGGAAAATCTAGATTGATAAGGAAGGCGAGGCTTTCTTGCTGGATCAGTCTGGAGAATCACTCTGATTCCTCCATCCTTAGGAATGAGGTTTGTGCATGTGGTGAAAGAAATTGATTTCCAGTTAAAGGTCTATGCCCGTGCCTGTACAAACATTTGTGCTCTCTTTAGGTGGTGTTGGTTTGTGTGCACCGATGGTGAGGAGTGTCTGTGTGTGAAGCTATGTGGTGTGATTCTGAGTGTGTATGGGTCTGTGTGTGTTTCAATAGATATATATGCTTTTAAATAGTCCAGTGGCTAGTGTAAACTTTCTACATAAAAATCCCATCATCTTTGATTCAAACTTTACACACATTTTGTCTGAATGTATCAAATTATACACTTAAAATAAATGCGGTTTTAATATGCCGATTACATTTTGTATGTCAATGTTTATCAAATCATACACTTTAAATATGTTTAGTATATTGTATGCCAAGTATACCTCAATAAACCTGGAAAAAGTCCCATTCTCATACAGGATAAAGTTCACAGGATTCTAAATGGATAAAACTATCAGAATTCCTTTTAGTGGGTCAATAACAAGTGTAGTTACTAATAAATCTCACTCTGAGCAGGTGGTTCTGTTTCCTCATGTAAGTATGATTGATCATGATGAAAGAAGGACAGCCATAACTGTCCTTATCTGATACATAAAAGAAGGGAGAAATGAGAAGGCGGATGAGTTATGAGGTGTTGTAAACCAGCAAATAGGGAGCAGGGTGCTGGAGATTGAGTCCTTTAATTCTAAATCCCACACACTTCCTCTCATATCTTTACCACCTGGGAGAGACTCTAAACTTCTACTATGAGTGTGGTATTAATTATGATCTTAATCTTTGTTACTGCACCTCCTTTAGTGCAATGTTATCAGGCCTGAGACTGCAGTAATCCCCAAATCCTTACTGTCTACAATACTTTGAGCCTTTAAATGGATATTTCCCTGACTGATACGTCATCCTTGCCCCGACTCTTATTTCCACACTCTTTTCATTACAGAAAGCCTCATAAGTAATCCTCCCACCCACTAAAAGCTTGGGATGTTATGGCAGCTCTCCTTCATTTTGTGGTTAGCCCCTGGTGTAGTAGGATTCTGAGAAAGGAGGAGCCATCAGGCATAGGTGAGGAAAGCTCACTACAAGTTTCCTTAAGTGAGGTTTAGTATTTCACTTCAGATAATACTGCCAAGAATAGGTAATGTCATTCTCATGTGGAATATCTGTCTTCCATCACTTATGCCAGCCATGGTTTCTGTGTGCTAAGACACTCTAAATGAGAAGAGAAACAAGATGTCTTCTTCAGGGACTGAGCATCAGGGTGGGCAATTGACTTCCTTCCTGGGAGGACTAGAGGGTAGATTTGTGGTTTTTTTCTGAAGTCCTTTGCATGGATACAAGTCAAGATTGTCATTTTAAGTAAACATAAGTATAAAATGAGACAAATTAAGGCTTGAGTTTAACTAGTAGGTTCTACAAGAGACACGATTCCTATCATATTGCTGTGTTTATCTTTCCCTATCTTTTAGATCATGAATACTATGTGAAATACACTGTATTTTAATAGAACCTGATAGTCCTGTGTCAATATTTTTCCCCACAAAACAGAGTTGAGTCTGGTCAATTGAAAAATGCCTCTTATTTGTCCCTTTTCATGACAAGAAGTAGAAATCTTTAATCTCTAGATCACAGTTTCCCAACTGCATTTGAGGGAACCCCTGCTGTGTGTCATTAAGTGTAACAAACAGTGATGTCAACGGGTAGTCTCTAAGAATTCTTTGGTTGCCATGTAGTGGACTCCAAGGGTGAGAGCAGGACTCAGAGCCTGAGCTGAACCTTAAAAGGGTAAGGTTTAGAGGGACAGAAGAAAGATACATAGGACAACCAGCCCATGTGAGAGTCGGTGAGGAGGGTAGATTCAAAGTTCGAAATCTGGAGATCAGTGCAACATCATCACAAGATCTGTCCATACAATGAGACTGGTTCTTCTGACTGAGAATGAGGGTGGCTGTGGCACCTTCATGGCTGGAATTAGCACTGTATACGTGTCTTCATAAACGCTTGGAGAGAGGAGCTTCCTTACTGTTCCATTGTCCTTGCCATTGACCTGCGAGGCATATAAGGCACTTTCCCTTGTGTCTTTGATGAAGATAATTTCTCCAACAAAAACTGGTAAGAGAGGAAGACTGGAAGTCATGAGTCCATTTCTCTGACCCAGACTGGCCAGGAGAGGGGTCTACATGTATGGACTACAGGGTCATGCCAGAGACCTAGATGTTCTGAGGTCTGTTCTCCCTTGTTCTAGGACAGGGAACAGTTTTTACTTTTCACCTGCTTCTGGCATCACCTGACAACCATTCCTTATCTAGATATCTTGGCCAATAATTGTCTGGCCCAGAAACACAGAGAAACAGAGAGGATTCTTGTACCACAAGACCAGGGCAGCTGCAGCATATTCTAGTTGCAGTGGAGGTGGGGAGGGACAAGGGGCTCTAGTGGGCAGGATAGCTCAGCAGAGATTTGTGGGTTTAGTCCAGAATCGAAGTGCCCTTTTTGTTCTCCTTTATGGCCCAGAGGACATCAATTTGAGAGTTTTATCTGCAAGAGTCTTGGAATTTTCAGGCCTGAACTCTGTATCTGTCTCCTCCCACTGATAGGACCAGGAATACTGGTCATGGGCACTCACTGCAAGGGCAGCAACTATGTCTTCATTGTTTTTTCATCCCATATCAGACCTCAGTAAACATCTGATGAATACATCCTTGGATTTGGGATCCAATTTGGGCATGGAAATGTTCTATTCTCAGTTTTTCCTGTCCTATGGAACCCATACTAAGCTAGGGTGCCTACCCTCAGCTCTAATTCAGAGTCAGGCAATGATAAACGTGGGATTCTGAATAGAGTGAAGCGCCCTTGCCTCCCCTCTAGTCCTGCTGCTCTGATTTTGTCCAGTACTTGGCGATGCTCTTCACCTCTGTTTGAAAGTTGGCCACCCTCCTGGGAATTCCTGTAGGACATGGATGTTGACCTTATTGTTTTAGTATCCCCAGAGCCTCACATAGTGCCTGAAATTTGTGCATGTGCCCATAAAGTACCTATTAAGTCAGTGATCAGACCAGGCCAACAAACAATTCTGCAAGGAAAGACTAAGTGATAGGAGGTTACATCATCCTTGTCTTAGGATTTCTGAAGCTGGGCTGTCCACTTTGGTAGTTACTAGTCTATTTATAATTAATCAGACTGATTTAATTGATCAAAATTACAAAGTAACATCCAGTCCTACACAAGCCACATTTCAAGTGCCCAATATCCTTATGTTTCAGTGGCTACAGTATTGAACGATGCTGAGAGAACATTTCTACCATCACAGAATGCTTTTAGGGCAGCTTCTCCTTGAAAACTTATAATCCAAAGTGTGTCCATGCCTAGTGATATTTCAGGTATATAAGATTTGAGGTTAGAGACATGATAGTCCGGAGATGTAAGAAAATGAAAAAAGAGATTCCTTCACCTCCTTTCTCTTATCTTAGGTTTGCAAACTGTGGGCAATATCATGCTAAATTCCTGTGACTCCACAGAGCGCAGGGAAGTTCTGAGAATCCAGGTGATTCTTGTGTGAACTAGGATGACCACAACTAGATTAGGGAGGAATGGGTATGCCAGTATCTCCAGTAACTTTCTTGCTGATGTTTGTGTTTCTGAAGTTTGACTAGGGAAGAGAATTGTTGAATGCATCAGTAGCAGCCTGGACGTTCTAGGTAGGCAACAACTTTCAGGTAGTATCCAATGGAAGAGGATGCACTGGGTATGGTGTTTTATGCCTCCTGCCTTAAAGACTGAGAAAGTGGCATATGAAATTAGAAAGAGAGGAAATATATGTGTAGGTCTGTATTGTTCTTTCCATAATTTATTGACATAGTAAGAGGTATGGTTTTGATGGTGCTATGTTTGTAATCATATTTTCTTGCTTTTAGTTCCCAGAACACCCACTCTGCCACTGCCAAACATCAAAGCCTTGTGTTTTGTCTGGTTAGCATTTTTTCTTTGTTTGGTTTTTGTGGTTTCTTTTCTTATTGTACTTTAGATGAAGTTTACAGAACAAGTAGTTTCTTATTAAGAAGTACACACACAGTTTTATGACATTGGTTAACAACCCCATGACATGTCAACACTCTCCCTTGTTGACCTTGGGTTCCCTATTACCAGATTTCCTGCCCCCTCCTGCCTTCTAGCCTTTGTCCCTGGGCTGTGCCCAATTAGTCTAGTTTTGTTTTATGGGGCTGTCTAATCTTTGGCTGAAGGATAAACCTCAGGAGTGACTTCATTACTGAGCTAAAATGGTGTCCAGGGGCTATACTCTAGGGGTTTCTCCAGTCTCTGTAAGGCCAGTAAGTCTGGTCTTTTTTGTGAGTTAGAATTTTGTTCCACATTTTTCTCCAGCTCTGTCCGGGACCCTCTATTGTGATCCCTGTCAGAGCAGTCAGTGGTGGTAGCCTGGTACCATCTAGTTGTACTGGACTCAGTCTGGTGGAGGCCGTGGTAGTTGTGGTCCATTAGTCCTTTAGACTAATATTTCCCTTGAATCTTGTTTTCTTCATTCTCCCTTGCTTCCAAAGGGGTGAGACCAGTAGAATATCTTAGATGGCTGCTCACAGCCTTTTAAGATCCCAGATGCTACTCACCAAGTAGAATGTAGAACATTGTCTTCATAAACTGTGTTATGCCAGTTGAGCTAGATGTTCCTCGAGACCATGGTCCCCACAACCCTCCACCTAGCATTTCGGTCCATCAGGGAGTTTTGATGTGTCTATGGAGCTTCCATGACCTTTCCTTGTACAAGTTGTGCTGGCTTCCCCAGTATTGTGTACTGTCTTGCCCTTCACCAAAGTTATCACTTATCTATTGTCCATTTAGTATTCCCCCTTCATCCCTCCATCCCTCATAACCAACAAAGATTGTTTCTTTTTGTGTGTAAACTTTTACATGAGTTTTTACAGTAGTGGTCTCATACAATATTTGTCCTTTTGTGGTTGACTTATTTCACTCAGCATCATGTCCTCCAGTTTCATCCAAGTCATGAGATCCTTCACAGATTCATCATTGTTCTTTATCGTTGCATAATACTCCATAGTGTCTGTGTACCATAGTTTGTTTATCCATTCATCTGTTAATGGACATATAGGCTGTTTTTTGTCTTTTTGCTATTGTAAACAATGCTGCAATGAACATGAGTGTGTATATATCTTTTCATGTGACAGCTTTTATTTCTCTAGGATATATTCTAGGAGTGGGATTGCTGGATCATATGGTATGTCTATTTATAGCTTTCTGAGGAAGTGTCATATCATTTTCCAAAATGGTTGTATCATTTTGCATTGCCACTAGCAGTGCATAAGAGTTCCAGTCTCCCTACAGCATGTTTAACGTTTGTTATTTCCAGTGTTCTTGATTTGTGCCAGTAATGCCGGGATGACATGGCAACTCATTGCGGTTTTGATTTGCATTTTTCTAATGGCTAGTAATGGGGAGCATTTCCTCATGTGCCTGTTGGCCGCTTGAATGTCTTCTTTGGTGAAGTGTCTGTTCATTTCTTTGCCCATTTTTTGATTGGATTATTTGTCTTTTTGCTGCAGAGGCATTGGGTTTTCTTGTAGATTTTAGAAATTAGACCTTTGTTTGACTTGCAACGTCCAAAATTTTTTCCCAGTCTGTAGGTTATCTTTTTACTGTTGGTGAAAGCTTTTGATGAGCATAAGTGTTTCATTTTTAGAAGATTCCAGTTATCTAGCTTACCTTTGGAGTTTGCGTGTTGGTTATGGTTTGTATCCTGTTAATGCCGTGTATTAGGGCCTCTAGCATTGATCCTATTTTTTCTTCTATGAACTTCATAGTTTTTGGCTTTATATTTAGGCCTTTGATCCATTTTGAATTCGTTTTTGTATATGATGTGAGGTATGGGTCCCGTTTCATTTTTTTCCAGATGGACATCCAGTTTTGCCAGCACCATTTGTTAAGAAGACTGTCTGTTTCCCATTTGATGGACTGTGGGCCCTTGTCGAAGATCAGGTGACCCGTAGGTGGATGGATTTACATCTGGGTCCTCAACTCTGTTCCATTGATCAATGTATCTGTCGTTGTACCAGTACCAGGTTGTTTTGATTACCGTAGCTGTATAGTAGGTTCTGAGCTTAGGTAGTGTGAGGGCTCCTACTTTATTCTTCTTCAATAGTGCTTTACTTATCTGGGGCTTGTTTCTTTTCCATATAAAGTTAATGATTAGTTTTTCTATCTCTGAAGAATATTGTTGGTATTTGGATCGGGATTGCATTGTATTTTTAAATTGCTTTGTGTAGAATTGTCATTTTCACAATGTTGAGTCTACCTATCAATGAGCATGGTATGTTTTTCCATTTATGTAGATCCCTTTGTGTTTCTTGCAGTAGTATCTTGTAGTTTTCTTTGTATAGATCTTCTACATCCCTAGATAGATTTATTCCTAAGTTTTTTTTTAGGGGCTATTATAAATGATATTGTTTTCCTGATTTCCTTTAATCGTTCTCTTTATTGGTGTATAGAAATCCAACTGATTTTGTATGTTTGTCTTGTACACTTCTACCCTGCTGAATCTTTCTGTTAGTTCTAGCAGTTTTCTTGAGGAGTCTTTAGGGTTTTCTATGTATAGTATCATATCATCTGCAAATAGGGACAGTTTAACTTCTTCATTACCAATTTAGATGCCCTTTATTTCTTTTTCTTGCTCTAGCTAGGACTTCCAGCACAATGTTAAATAGGAGTGGTGATAAAGGGCATCCTTGTCTTGTTCCTGTCTCAAGGGGAATGTTTGTTTTCAGCCTCTCTCCATTAAGAATGATGTTGGCC
>NW_004444289.1:148236-161479 GCF_000243295.1 Trichechus manatus latirostris | reverse complement strand
GTGTGTTTCTAGAAATTTATCCATTTCCTCTAGGTTTTCAAATTTGTTGGAGTATAGTTTTTCATAATAATCTGTTATGATCCTTTTTATTTCAGTTGGGTCTATTGTGATGTCCCCTATTTCATTTCTTATTTCAGTTATTTCTGTCCTCTCCTGTTTTTCTTTTGTCAGTGTGGACAGTGGTTTGTCGATTTTGTTGATCCTTTCAAACAACCAACTTTTTGTTTTGATGATTCTTTCTATTGTTTTTCTGTTCTCTATTTCTTTTATTTCTGCTCTGATCTTTATTATTTCCTTTCTTCCGATGGCTGTGGGCTTTTTTTGCTGTTCTCTTTCTATTTGTTTGAGTTGTGTAGTTAGTGCTTTGATTTTGTCCCTTTCTTCTTTTTTGATGTGTGCATCTATTGCTATAAATTGTCATCTGAGGACTGCCTTTGTTGTATCCAAAAGGTTTTGGTATGATGTATTTTCATTCTTGTTTGATTTTAGGAATTTTTTTGATTCCATCTCTGATTTCTTCTATCACCCAGTGATGTGTAAGCAGGGTATTATTCAGTTTCCATGTAATTTTTTCCGTTCTCTTCCTGTTGTTAATTTCTACCATGATGGCGTCCTGGTCAGAAAGGATACTTTGTATTATCTCAATGTTTTGTATTCTGTTGAGAGTTTACTCTGTGGCCTAAGATGTGATCTATTCTGGAGAACATTCCATGTACATTGGAAAATAATGTGTACTTTGCAGCTGCTGGGTGGAGTGTTCTATATATGTCTATGAGGTCAAGTTGGCTGATTGTGCCCTTTAGGTCTTCTATATCTTTGTTGAGTTTCTTTCTAGATGTTCTGTCCTTTACCGAGAGTGGTGTGTTGAAGTCTCCTACTATTTTTGTGGAACTGTCAATTTCTCTTTTCAGTGCTGTTAGAGTATCTTTTATGTATTTTGGAGTCCTGTCATTGAGTTCATCTATGTTTATTATGATTATGTCTTCATGATGGATCAACCCTTTAATCACTGTATAGTATCCTTCTTTGTCTTTTATAGTGGATTTTGTTTTAAAGTCTGTTTTATCTGAGATTGGGATTGCAACTACTGCTGTTTTTAAGCTGTTTGCTTGATATGTTTTTTCCATCCTTTGATTTTTAATGAATTTACATCCTGTTTCTAAGACAGCATATTTATGGATCCTGTTGTTTTTTATCCATTCTGTCACTCTCTATTTCTTTATGGGTGCATTGAGGCCATTTATATTCAGTGTAATTATTGATAGGTGTGAGTTTAGTGCTATTTTTTTGTAGTGGCTTTTTTTTTGTGGTGCTGACACTTTCTTTGTTCCTCTTACTCTCCTATGCTGAATTCCTTTTGTTTGTGGATTTTTTTCATTCTTTTGTTTTTGTGGATTTTGTTTTTACTGGGACTTTATGTTTTCCTTCTTTATTTTGATGAGTAGATTTGTTAACTTTCTTTGTGCTTACCTTGAAATTTACCCTTATCTTCCTAGGTGTGAACCAGTTGAATATTTCTTAGTATTGCCTTGCCTTCCTCTCCATTAGAAGGTTCCATACCTACACCGTTTATTCCCTCTTTTATTGTTCTTATGTTACTGTCATTTACAGAGTAACCTCTCCGGTTCCCTATTGTAATTCTTTTGGTTTTGGATAGTCCTTGAGAGTTCTTTTGATAAGTTGGTATATGGCTGGTATGATTCCGCATCCTAGATTTAGCCTGTGGTCTGATGTTGTTATCAGTCCGAAGGCTCCTTTTAATAATTATTGAAAGTTTGATTTGGTTTGTTTTACATAGTCCTTTAATTTCTGTTTATCTGAAAATGTCCTAATTTCACCATTATATTTGAATGATAGTTTTGGAGGACAGATTATTCTTGGCTGGCAATTTTTTTTCTTTCAAGGTTTTATATATGTCATCCCATTGCCTTCTTGCATGCATGGTTTCTGCCAAATAATCCAAGCTTGGTCTTATTGTTTCTCCTCTGTATGTGACTTTTCATTTTTCTCAAGCTGTTCTCAGGATTCTTTCTTTGTCTTTGGTTTTAGTGAATGTGATTATGATATGTCTTGGTGATTTTCTTTTGGGGTCTATCCTATATGGGGTTCGTTATGCTTCTTGGATGGCCAGCTTTTCATCTTTCATGATATTGGGGAAGTTTTCTGTCAGCAGTTCTTCAATGATCCTCTCTGTGTTTTCTGCTTTCTCCCCTGTTGTGGAACTCTGATCGCCCACAAAAGTTTGCTTTTGATTACATCCCACATAATTCTCAGGGTTTTTTCATTCTTTTTTCTGATTTTTTCTCAGAGTTGTATCCATGTGTTTGTCTTCAATTTGGCTGATCCTGTCTTCCATCATTTCAAGCCTGCTTCTCAGCCATTCTATGATACTATGCATTTCTGAAATCTGTTGTTTATTATCTTTTGGAATTCTAATTGTTGGTTTGTATGATTTCTACTTGTGAATTCATTTTGGTATTTTATTCCTGTATTATTTTCCTGAATTATTCCATTTTTTGTCTGTATTTTCCATGAATTTGTCTATTTTTTTCCTCATTTTTGTCTGTTTTTTGCTTCAACTCTTGGATAGCTGTGAATATTAGAGATTTGAATTCCTTATCAGGTAGTTCTAGTGCCTTTTCTTCTACTGGAAAGTCATCTGGTGTTCTATTTTGGACACCTACTAGAACCATCTTGTCCTTTTTTTATGTTTTTATACCGTCTGCTGTCTTCGGGGCATCCAGTAGTTATTTTCCTCATTTATTGTTTGTAGATTTCTTTGTTTTGTTCTGTTTTTTTGTCTCATTTGGTTATGTCTGAGTAGGTGGGCTGTGCTTTCTTTGTTGCTTGCTCATCTGTGGGACCCATATTTTTGCCTCCTTGTCCAATGGGCAGGGTCAGTCACTCAGCTATGGTGCAGCAGCACAGGTCCAGTTGAAGGGGACTTGCTGCAATGGATTGTTAGTGACACGTACTAGGGCTGACAGGGTGGGCCGGGAATCAGTGAAGGGCAGGTTCCAATAGGCCTTACCTGTGCTGCTTGGGGTGTGATGTTCAGTGCACTGTTCAGGTAGGCAGGAAGGAGGGAGTAGATTGTGATGTGTGGAGCTAAGATAGGCATGGGAAAGAAGAGAGAGAGACAGGAGCCAAAAACAAAAAAGAGTGCTAAGGGATCTTGCCATTGGAGTGAAGAGATGAGAGAGCAAGAAGTGGAGAAAAACAAAAAGGAAAGAAAAAAAGAAAAAAGGTAAAGAAAAATAAATAAGTAAAAATTAGAAAAAGAAGAAAAGCCAAGCCCCCAGCAATCCCACCAGTGTGACTGCAAAGACTAGAGAGGTAGCTCCGAGGCTCAAAGTACAGCATGGCTATAAAAGGTAGAGTTGTCACACAGTGCCAGGTATTCAGGAGACAAGAAGAGATGGTAAGTATAGAGAGATATGAAACTTAGAAATGAAGAGAGACAAAAAGGGATAAAGAGGTAAGAAAACAAACAAAAAACAAACACGCACACACACAAAACAAAACAAACAAAAAGAAAATGAAAAGCCCCCAGCGATCCCAATTAATGACTGAGAATACTGAGGAAGGAGCTCCCAAGCCCTGCAGTACAGCCTGGCTAGAAGGGTCTCCCAAGCCAAGAAAAGAAAAAGAAAACAAAGAAACAAATCAAAACAGATCATATCAAAACAAACAAAAAAGCCTGGTTGTGTGGGCAGGGAAGGAGTTCCACAGTTGAGCAGCATTTCACAGCCTTTCAGGAAGAAGCAAAGCTGGCACATGGAGCCAGGTATTTGAGAGACAGGAGGGGGAGGTGGTGAGAAGTATGGAAGAAACCAAAAGAAGCGGAAAAAAGGAACACTAGGAACAAACAAATGGCACTCGTTGAGCTGGGCAGTGTGCACAGGTGGAATCCAAGCAGCAAAGGGCTAAAGCCAGTGCCTCCCAGCCAAGAGACTGTGGCCGTAGGAAGCAGTGGAGGCTGAATGGGGGTGAAGAAGGGTGGGGGGTATATTGCTGGTTACCAGTTGTTCTGTCTCTTGCTGGGACATCTGTGAAGCTGCTTACTTGTACTCCCTGTTCACTGATCTCTGACAGGAGTCCAAGATGGTGAATCCATGCTGTGTTAGCTGACAGGGGACCTCTGCAAGTATCTCTCTCCTTGCTCTCTCTTCTCTCTCAGTTTCTTATGCCATTCCGTGCTTAGCTGAGTTCTTTATTTCTTCATTTGATGCTTAGGGTTTCAGGATTTACGTTTCTCTCTGTTTGGCTTAGTTTTTCAAGTCTTCACTGTGGAGGGATGGCATGGTGCTTCTATCTATAGTGACATGTTAACCAGAAGCAGTTAGCATTGCTTGAGAATTGGGCATGAGTAATTATGGGTTGGGTTTTGATACTAACCTATGATGCATGATATCACGTGGGACACAACTCTCTCGTAGGCACTTACTTGAACCTGGAGATTCAATTCTTCTAGTATGTGTCAGGTAGCAGTCTAGAAGTTGACCCTCTCTTTTCTGCACTTCTAGGTCTTGTAGCAGAAACTTCATGTTTCTGTCCTTACCAAACTCCCAGTTTAAAGTGCACCCTCAAAGTTGAGGAACATGAAGAATATTTACTCTGTTTCCTGAACATGCTCCTGTGTCTGGGAAGTGAGATGTGAGGCACTCCTCACATAAGCCCCAAATGCCAAATTTGCTTCTATTTGAGAAAGGCCTATGTCCAGCTACCTCTCAAAAGCCTCCATTTCCTGGCAGAAATTCTAGAGGACTTGTGTGAAGGGGTTGCTGGGCTTGCTTTACATGCTTGTTTTCACAGTTCCATTTATCTGTGCATGAAATGCACCAGGACTATGACAGAACTAAAAAACTAGAACTAAAACTGTCACACGTTACTGTGGAAATGTACATTTTTTTCCAGCCATTTTGGTAAACACTATTCCTGTGGGTATTATAGTTATATGCACCTTTGACCCAGAAATTCAACTCTTGCCATGTATATTCAGGAAACACGAATGATTCATGAATGTTTATGTCCACCTAAAAGTCCCTACAGAATCATCCACAGCAGCATAATTTCCAATATCCATCACAGGAAACAACAGAGTTTATACAAAGTGTTTAAACAAGTTATTGTGCTATATACTTACAATGTAATATATTTATGCAGAAATGTGGAATAGTGTCTGAGGTAGGACACTGAATATGTACTGTTGGCCTTGCCAGCTGAAGGCAAAGTGCTTCTGGTGGTCCTTTGAAACAGGTATGGAGAAAAAGACATTAACCAGATCAGCAGCTGTATACCAGGTAACAGGAGATGTATTAATTTGCTCAAGCAAGGAAACTACATCTGGAACAGCAGCTGCAATTGTAGTCACCACCTGGTTAAGTTTTTAATAATCTGCTGTCATTCTCCAAGATCCATCTGTTCACTGCAAAGGCCAAATGGGCGAGTTGAATGGGGTAAGTGTTGGGAATCACCACCCCTGCAAACTTCAAGTCCTTGATGGTGGCAGTAATGTTTGCAACCCCTCCAGGAATGTGGTATTGCTTTTGGTTTACTATTTTCCTAGGTAGGAGCAATTCTAACAGCTTCCATTTGGCTTTTCCTACCATCATAGCCCGTACTCTATTTTTCAGGGATCCAATGTGGGGGTTCTGCCAGTTGCTGCGTATTCCAACTATGCACTGTGGAACTGGGATTCAAGTTAGACTCCTGTTCATTTCACCTAGAATTCTTCTGCTTGTAAGGTCAAGTACATTTTTAGTAGTTTTCTTAGATATTTCACTCCTAAGGACAGTATGACTAAGTAACCAATGCCATAAGTCCATATGAGTGAGACTATTCTGATTACTACTTTAACTTCGGTGTGCATTATGGTAACCACGCCCACCTTGTCTTTGTCGATTGAGTGCTGCCACTTGGCTCCTATCACCATGGGGTCCAATCAACCCTATTGTAGTTAGGTGTCCTAATTTAGTTAGGGAAGTTCTCACTGTCAAAGCTGACTTACATAAAATAGCAATCATAGCAGTCTTCAAGGATGTTTGGGCTCCCTTCACAAATTTGTTCCTCACAGTTGTGGTAAAAGCCGTGCCCTCTGGGAACTCCATGTGTGGATCTGTGGGTCTAACCTGATAAGTCCACTCTAATATGCCAATATACAGCATACCAAGGCAAGTCTGGTTTTTCAACTTGATTTAGTGTAGGCTACCATATAATGCATGCTTCACTGACGCAACCAAATAAATTATTATTTCCTTTCTTAACCTCTCAAGCTGGAACCCTGAATGAGGAATCTGTGCTTAGTGGACCTATATCAATAAACTCAAACTGATGCGTCTTTATGTTCTTTGCAGCATTATGCCACACCCTCAAATAGCCATCCCAACACATATTCTCCAGATTCCTGTTTGTACATATTAGAATAGTCAAGCAGTTCTTTTTGAGTGTAGTGTACTTCCTCCTGGGTCATAGTTGGTACTTCACCTTTTGAGACTCACTGGGACTTACATCTAGTTACTGGTGTGTTAGCCAAAATTGGTGGTTGGGATGTGTTTGAGAATATTTAGCATTGTTTTGTAAGGCATCAGTCTCAGGCGATGCCCCAGGCAATGACTCAGGCAAGAGCTCTTTAGACACAGCTGGGATAATCTCTTTCGCAGCGGCCATGGTTGTCGGGACAGTGGAAACAGTAAACAAACACAACTCTTACAGACAAGTGGGGCCAGGAGGGTCACTCTGAGGAGTCCACCCTGGCTTCAGTCCCAGGAGTTTATTTATAGTCAGTACAGCAAGCAGTGAAGCAAATAACAGAACAATGGGCTTTGGGTGTGGGCAAGAGAGAAGGAATTCAGGTAAACAAGCCAATCAGTAAAGGGACAATAGGTTTGGGAAAACAAGTCGTGACAAGTCTCAACATGTTGGGGACGAGTCTCAACATGATGTGCAGCATAGAGACCTGTGGGGCTGCAGTTGTCAATAGTGTAGCCATGTTTAAATGGCATATATCCCCACAAATCTCATTAGATGTGAGTGTAGGGCATAATGGTTTTACTAGGGAAGGTGGCTTAGCAAAGATGGAGTAATCTCTTCAAATGGGAGTGAGAGGGCTGGTTCTGTTAGCAGGACTGATTTAAGGGAATTCAAGGGCTCAGAGTCCACAGCTTCCTGATTATCTGTCCATATACCCACCCCCACCCAAGTTTCAGGATCCTATTTCTTCCAAATCAATGCCCTCACTTTAACTTCAGACACCATTAAAGGTTGGGAATTGAGTTGGCATTGTAATTTAGCTACTCTTATGATAAGACTCTGGTTTTCGACGATATCAGCTCTGTTACTACAAGAAATAAGGCTTTCTTTTAAGGCACAAGTGGAAACTTTGAGGTCGTTTATGTAGCACTTGAGCTTTCACTCAGAAGCCCTGAGCTCATCTCTTTCTTTCACCACTTTGTCTAGTGAAAGCAGGACCAAACAACCAGCTTCCTTATACTGACAAAATTGTAGAAAGGTATCAAACATGCAATCACCCAGAGCCTCACTTTTCACCAATACCTGATCTATTGGTGATATTTTGCGTATTTCTCTTGCCTCCTCAAGCCATGGATTAGCAGTGCCCTCTTTACTACTGGAAGCAGAGTCATCAACATCTTTAAGACTAACCAGACTTGAAAACCAATTTAGAAACTCATCCTTACAATTTTATTCCTCTAGAAACACTCCCAGTACCAAATGTCTTAGGCTGGGTTTTCTAGAAAAGCAAAACCAGTAAATCATATAAATATATAGAAAGATTTATATTAAGGAAACGGCTCACACAACTGTAGAGGCTGGATTGCCCCAATTCCATGGGTCAGGCTGAAGGTTTCTCCTGATTCACATAGCCACAGGGGCTTGCAAACCCAAGATCAGCAAGTCAGACAGCAGAGCTCTGGCTCACAAGCTGTGAAGATCCATGAATCCCAAAATCGACAGGCAAGATGGCAGGTAAGCTGCTAGCTCAAGCCCCAAGAACTGGAAGTTGGATAAACAGGAGCCAGCTGCAGAATCCAGAGCGAGCAAAAGCCCATGTGTCCTGCCAGAAAGTCCAGCTATATTGATTGTAAGTGACATACCCAAGGAAGCGCTCCTTCAACTGATTGACTACTCACAGAAGATCCCATCATGGAGGTAATCATATTATATCAAATCTCATCAGAGAAGTGATCACAACATTGTACGACTGCCACACTACATCATAACTGCCAAACCACTCAGAATCATGGCCCAGCCAAGTTGACACCCAACATTTATGACCACACACAGCAACACTGGCACAGCTGGTCACTTACCCAGTTAATTAGCACTACTCAGCCAGAGTTGGTCAACTGAAGGCATAGCTAATTCTATGCAGAGCTATCGTGCGGCAGTTAGTTTGAAATGTCCTGGGTTCTGAGCCAGGTTGGGGCCAAGTAGACCACTTTCACTTGGGCTGGTCGCCTGATCACCAGGAAGGCTCATGCTAGGCAGCTGACAGTGCAAAGATGCTGGAGGAAGATGGACAACAGTTTCAGCTTCCCATGATCCTTCAGAGGGACTTCATTTAGTATAAACAGTATCATATTTTGGGTCTGGGATTGAAATGTAGAGTCTGGGTCAGGATTTGGTTCCTTCTGTTGCCTCTGGTTCTACCTGCAGGTCATCACCCCTCTCCCCGCAGCAAGCTTAGGGCAGGAGAATTTGAAAGAGGCAGTGAGGGGTGCTCTTGTTTCAAGAGTCCAGCGCATGATCTAGATGTCTCAGGTGTTGGGGAATCTCTGCCCCAGGGAACCACCTACATTTCCTCTCACCGATGCATCCTTCCTCAGTGTTGTGAAAGGTAAGTCACTTAACCTTTTTAAGTTTCAGTGTTCTGAACTATAATTAACAGTGCTATGTGGGTGTCACAGAAGATGATAACAGATATTCTTCATGAGATATAATGAGTTGTACCTATGTAACAGCTAAAAAGCAAGCTTCCATCCTGCCCTGTCCTGTAGCCATCCAAGTACTTTCTCTGGACACAGCCACTACCAAGCGTCTTCTTTAGTCTTAAAAGACTAATTGAATACTTATAGAACTCTTGTAACATACCTGTAATTTCTAAGTCTTTACCAGTACTTACTCATTTTTTTCTTGCGTATGTGCTGTTTATTTTGTTTTCTTTTTTTATTGTGCTTCAAGTAAAAGTTTGCTATTCAAGTTAGTTTCTCATGTAAAAATTTATACACACACTGTTATGTGACTGCAGTTGCTCTCCCTATAATATGACAGCACACTCGTCGTTTCCACCCTGGATTTCCTATGTCCATTCAACTGTCCCTTTTTGCCTTCTCATCTCACCTCCAGATAGGAGCTCTCCATTTTATCTCATGTAACTACTTGAGCTAAGAAGCACTCTCTTCACAAGTATCATTTTCTATCTTATATTACAGTCTAATCTTTGTCTGAAGAGTTGGCTTCAAGAATGGTTTCAGTTCTAGGCTAACAGAGTCTGCGGACCATGTCTTCTGGGGTCCCTCCAGTCTAAGATCATTAAGCCTGGTCTTTTTACTAGAATTTGAGTTTTCACCCCATATTTTTTAACATCATAATGTAATACTAATAAATAGGACCTATTTAAGCTTTTATATACCATTGCAGAGTACTGAGGTACAGAGGGTTGTATAACTTTCCCATGTTCATGTGGCTTCTAAGTGACATTTGAACCCAGGTCACCAGGCATCAGCAGTCACGCCCTCAGTTGCTGTGCTGTGCTGCCTTTCTATATTGTCTCATCTAAATAAGTGGATTTGCCTATGCAATCTGTCTGTTGGGTGTCGGAGTCCTGGTGGTGCAGTGATCAAAGCGGTTGGCTGCTAACTAAAAGGTCAGCATTTCTAACCCACTAGCTGCTCCACAGGAGAAAGTTGTGGCAGCCTGCTTTCATAAATATTTACAGCCTTAGAAATCCTATAGGGATATTATGAGTCAGAATTGACTCAACGGCAACAGGTTAGGGTTTTTTTTTTGGTATGCAATCTATTGGTTGTCTTAAGTGCACACCAAACTGTAAGATCTTCCTAAAGCCCAACTTTGATTCAGGTGCCCCCTCCCAGACAGCTGGTGAATTGGAGGACCAAAAGTTTGATTTGTGAATAAATTATTAATAATTTTCCTATGGTCTTTGGCCAGAAAGATACCAATAGCTCTTTCTATTGTGAATGCATTTCCCAGATTCTAGGCTTAAAAGAAGAAAGAGAAAAGTTGTACCAAGAACACCTGTGGTCTGCCCCCAGCAAGGAGTGAGGAGGATCAGGTGGACCACTGGCAAGAGAACGGGATGCATTATAAAACAGTTCCTACAAATGACATCATGTGGACTAATGGACCACAGCTACCAAGGTCTCCACCAGACTGAGTCCAGTACAGCTAGATGGTGCCCGGCTACCACCACTGACTGCTCTGACTGGGATCACAACAGAGGGTTCTGGACAGAGCTGGAGAAGGATGTAGAAAAAAATTCTAACTCACAAAGAAAGACCAGATTTACTGGCCTGAAAGACTGGAGAAACCCCTAGAGTATGGCCCCCAGACACCCTTTCAGCTCAGTGGTGAAGTCACTTCTGAGGTTCACCGTTCAGCCAGGGATTGGACAGCCCCATAAAACAAAATGGGACTAATGAGGCACAGCAGTCCAGGGACGAGGACTAGAACGCAGAAGGGGACAGGAAAGCTGGTGATAGGAAACCCAAGTTTGAGTAAGGACAGTGTTGACATGTAGTGCGGTTGTTAACCATTGTCATAGGGCATGTGTTCTGTTTAATGAAAAACTATTTTGTTCTGTAAACCTTCATCTAAAGTGAGAATATCAGCACAACTGGAAGAACGTAATCGATGTCACTGAATTTTGTATGTAGATATTTTTTGAAATGGTGTATCTTTGGCTATGCATATTTTCACCAAAAAAAAAAAAAAAAGCCAGGAAGTGAGAAGGTTGACATATCGTGGGGTTGTTAACCAATGTCATAAAACAATATGTGTACTGCCTGTTTAATGAGAAACTATTTGTTCTGTAAAACTTCACCTAAAGTACCATAAAAAAATGACACCATGCAAGGTATTGTAAGAATTAATTCATTAAATTGATAGAAGACTAATGATTGTAATTATTCTGTTTCTTATATTTAGAGTAAAATTATAGCAATACTAAACCATATCTTTTTCATCTATGAACATTTTAATTCACTAAGGCAATCAGTAGTGCAGTTGTTGTTAGATGTCATCGAGTCAGTTCCGACTCATAGCGACCCTATGTACAGCAGAATGAAACACTGCCCAGTCCTGTGCCATCCTCACAATTGTTGTTATGCTTGAGCCCATCATTGCAGCCACCTTGTCAGTTTATCTCGTGGAGGGTCTTTATCTTTTTAACCAACCCTCTAATTTACCAACCATGATTTCCTTCTCCAGGGACTGGTCCCTACTAGTAACATATTCAATGTATGTGAGACAAAGTATTGCTATCCTTGCTTCCAAGGAGCATTCCAACTGTAGTTCTTCCAAGACAGATTTGTTTGTTCTTCTGGTAGTCATGGTATATTAAATATTCTTCACCAACAGCATGATTTAAAGGTGTCAGTTCTGCTTTGGTCTTCCTTATTCATTGTCTAGCTTTCACATGCATAGGATGTGATTGAAAACACCATGGCTTGGGTCAGGCGCACCTTAGTCCTTAGAGTGATATCTTTGCTTGTTAACACTTTAAAGACGTCGGTTGTGGCAGATTTGCCCAATGCAATACATTTGATTTCTTGACTGCTGCTTCCATGGGTGTTGATTGTGGATCCAAGTAAAATGAAATCCTTGAGGACTTCCCGGCAACATGGTGCTATAGTCAGAAGGACCACACTGTCCCTCCCCAGCAAAGACCAGAAAAACTAAGTCAAACAGAGTCACACATCAATCCTGAAACCCTACACATCAAATGAAGAGATAAAGAACTCAGCCAAGCACCAAATGGAATAAGAAACTGACCAAGAACAGAGAGCAAGGAGAGGTACATGCAGAGGTCCCCTATCAGCTAACCCAGCATGGTTAACCATCTTGGACTCCTATCGGAGACCAGCGAACAAGGGGTACAAGAAAGCAGCTTCACAGAGCTTTCAGCAAGAGACAGAACAACAGGTACCCAGCGATATAGCTTTCTCACCCCCAACCATTCTTCACCCCCTACTCAGCCTCCTCTGCTCCCTGCAGCCACAGTCTCTTGGCATAGAAGCACCCATGGATTCCACATGCCCGCACTGGCCGGCTCCCTGAGTGCCTTTTGTTAGCTGCTGGTGTTGCTTTTTTCCACTTCTTTAGATTTGTTCCTTACGTCTCACCCCCTCCCCCTCCTTTCTTTCAGATATCTGGCTCCATGCACCACCTTTGCTTCTTCTTGAAAAGCTGCGAAACACCACTTGACTGTGAAATGGCTTCCCAGCCAGTGCCGCCAAGTTTGTAGGACCCCCAGGGCTTTTTTTGTTCATTCATTTGGTCTGATTTGTTCTGTTTTGATTTGTTTGTTTTCTTTTTCTTTCCTAAGCTTGGGAACCCCTTCTACCCAGGCAGTACCACACAGCTTGGAACTACTCCCTTACTCTGTGCAGACACACAGAGGTATTTCTTTTTTCTTGTTTTTTTCTTTTGTTTCCTTCTCTCTCTTATTCCCTTTTTGTCTTTCTTCATTTCCAATTTCTCGATTTATTCATTTTTCTCTTTTACCATGTTTCTTTTTTTATTTTTGTTTTTCCTCATTTCTCAGTCTCTCATCTCTCCACTCCAATAGCAAGCTCCCTTAGCACTCTGTTTTGTTTGTGTGTATGTTTTTGGCTCCTGTTCCTCTCTCCTCTCTCTCTTCTTTCCTGTACCCATCTTGGCTCCACACATCACAATCTACCCCTTCCTTCCTGTATATCTGAACCGTGCACTGAACATCACACTCCCAAGCAGCACAGGCATGGCATACTGGAACCTGCCCTGCACTGATTCCTGGTCTGCAGTATCAGCCCTGGTTTGTATCACAAACAACTCATCCCAGCAACTTCCCTTCAGGTGGACCTGCCCCGCTGTACCATACCTGAGTGACTGACCCTGCCCATTGGAGAAGGAGGTGAAAAGTATCATGCCCACAGACAAGCAAACAACAAAGAACACACAGCCCGCCTGCCCAGACATAACCAAATAAAACAAAAAAGCAGGA
>NW_004444289.1:136274-147314 GCF_000243295.1 Trichechus manatus latirostris | reverse complement strand
CAAATCTAGGAAGATAAGGGTAAATTTCAAGGTAACCACAAAGAAAGTTAACAAGCCTACTCATCAAAATAAAGAAGAAAAACATAAAGTCTCGGTAAAAACAGAACCTACAAAAACAAAAGAAATGGAAAAAAAAATCCACAAACAAAAGGAACTCAGCACAGGAGAGTAAGAGGAACAAAGACAACATCAGCACCACAAATAAAGCACTACAAAATGCAATTCCACTCCTAGGAATATATCCTAGAGAAATAAGAGCCGTCACACTAATAGACATATGCACACCTATATTCATTGAAGCACTGTTCACAATAGCAAAATGATGGCAACAACCTAGATGCCCATCAACAGATGAATGGATAAAAAAACTACGGTACATACACACAATGGAGTATTATACAAAGATAAAGAACAGTGATGAATCTGTGAAGCATCTCATAACATGGATGAAACTAGAGGACATTATGCTGAGTGAAATAAGTTAATCACAAAAGGACAAATATATGAGACCGCTACTGTAAAAACTCATGTAAAAGTTTACACACAAAAAGAAACAATCTTTGTTGGTTACAAGGGATGGGGGAACTAAATAGACAATAGATAACCGGTAACTTTGGTGAAGGGTAAGACAGTACACAATACTGGGGAAGCCAGCACAACTTGTACAAACAAAGGTCATGGAAGCTCCATAGACACTTCCAAACTCCCTGAGGGACTGAATTGCTGGGCAGAGGGCTGTGGGGACATGGTCTCGGGGAACATCTAGCTCAACTGGCATAACACAGTTTATAAAGACAATGTTCTACATTCTACCTTGGTGAGTAGCGTTGGTCTTAAAAGCCTGTGAGCGGCCATCTAAGATACTCTACTGGTCTCATCCCTTCGGGAGCAAGGGAGAATGAAGAGAACAAGATACAAGGAAAAGATTAGTCCAAATGACTAATGGACCACAGCTACCACGGCCTCCACCAGACTGAGTCCAGTACAGGTAGATGGTGGCCGGCTACCACCACTGACTGCTCTGACCAGGATCACAATAAAGGGTCCTGGATACAGCTGGAGAACGATGTAGAACAAAAATTCTAACTCACAAAAAAAAGACCAGATTTATTGGCCTGACAGACTGTAGAAACCCCGAGAATATGGCTCCCAGACACCCTTTTAGCTCAGTGATTAAGTCACTCCCTAAGTTCACTGTTCAGCCAGAGATTGGACAGCCTCATAAAACAAACAGGACTAATGAGGCACAGCAGTCCAGAGACAAGGACTAGAAGGCAGGAGGGGACAGGAAAGCTGGTGATAGGGAATCCAAGTTTGAGAAGGGACAGTGTTGACATGTCATGGGGTTGTTATCCATTGTCATAGGGCAGTATGTTTAATTAGAAACTGTATGTTCTGAAAACCTTCATCTGAGGTACAAAAGAAAAAAAGAATTATCTATGTGTGATCAAAGTGACAATAGCAATTCATTAGGTTTGATGGGAAGCCTGGGGGCAGTGGGTTGAAGATAATGGTGATGGAATAATTTGGAAACGGATAGTGAGAATAGCAGCACAACTGAAAGAATGTAATCAATGTCACTAAATTGTGCATTTAGAAACTTTTGAAATAGTGTAACTAGCTATGTATATTTTCACCAGAAAAAGTCCTCCAAGGTCCAGAAGGGAGTGTCGATATGTCGTGGGATTGTTAACCAATGTCATAAAATGATATGTGTCCTGACTGTTTAATGAGAAACTATTTGTTCTGTAGACCTTCATCTAAAGTACAATAAAAAGAAATTAAAAAAAAACTTGAATAGAACTTAACCAAGGAAGAATAAAAAAGTTATAGATTAAAAAAAAAGAAAGGAAGAAGCAAGGATGGTGAGACTTTGTCTCACATACAAAAAAAGAAAGAAAGAAAGAAATCCTTGACAGCTTCAATCTTTTCTCCCTTTATCATGATGTCAATTATTGGTCCAGTTGTGAGGATTTTTGTTTTCCTTATGTTGAGGTGTAATCCATACTGAAGGCTGTGGGGTCTTTGCTCATCATCAGTAAGTGCTTCAAGCCTTCACTTTCAGCAAGCAAGGTTGTGTCATCTGCATATCACAGGTTGTTAATGAGTCTTCTTGTAATCCTGATGCCAAATTCTTCTTCATATCGTTCATCTTCTCAGATTATTTGCTCAGCATACAGATTGAATAAGTATGGTTAAAGGCTACAACCATGAAGCACAATTTTCCTGACTTTAAACCATGCAATATCCCCTTGTTCTGTTTGAACGACTGCCTCTTGATCTAAGTACAGGTTCCTCATGAGCACAATTAAGTGTTCTGGAATTCTCATTGTCTTAGGCACACAATCTTAACCATCACACCAATTTTTGTCAATGTTATCTAGCAATGCATTTACAACTCAGGTTTGGTTCGTTTTGATGGTAGACAGTGTCTCAAGCTAATTAGCTGATTGTTGAACATTAGCTGAAGTTGATCTCTCCATGAAACAGTGCTGGCAGATTATTGTTTCTTTAATTAGTAGACTTTACTTTTTAGAACAGTTTTAGATTAACATCAAAATCGAGCAGATAGAGCAGAAAATTCCCATGTTCTTCCTCGTGCTCACAGTTTCCCCTAGTATTAGCATTTTATGTTAGTGTGGTTCATTTGTTATAATTACTGAAACAATATTAATACATTATCATTAGCTAGAGTCTATATTCACATTTTCCTTCACACTTTGTATTATAGAGTTGTATGGGTTTTGATAAAGGTGTGATGTCATGTGACCACCATTGCATTATCACACAGAATAACTTCTCTACCCTGAATATCATTGTTTGGAATGTTATTATTGATTCAATTTCTTAATAGATATAGGCCTATTCAGATTATCTTTTTTTCTTTGTGTAAGTTTTGGTAGTTTGTATTTTTCAAAGAGTTGGTCCTTTTCATCTAAGTTATAAAATTTGTGGATATAGAGTTGTTCATTAATATTCATTTATTATCTACTTATTGTTCATAGCATCAATAATGGTAATCTCTCTTTCATTTCTGATATTAATAATTTGTATCTTCTCTCTCTCTCTCTCTTTTTTTTCTTATCCTAGCTAGAGATTTATCAACTACATTGATCTTTTCAAAAGCTCATTTTTTGTTTCATTGATTTCTCTATTTCCTGTTTTCAAATTCATTGATTTCTGTTCTTTTTTTTTTCAATGTTCTTCTGCTGGCTTTAAATCACATTGCTCTTCCTTCTCTAGTGTCTTAAGGTAGAAACTTAGATTTTTTTATTTTAAATCTTTCTTTTCTAATATATGAATTAAATCCTACAAATTTCCCTCTAAGCACTGCTTTTGCTGTATCCCACAAATTTTGCAAAGTTGTGTTTTTATTTAATTCAGTTCAAAATGTTTTCTCTTCAGTTTCTCTTGAGATTTATTCTTTGACCTATGTGTTATTTAGAATGTGCTGTTTAATCTCCAAATATTTTCAGATTTTCTGGCAATCTTTTGCTTGTTGATTTCTACATTAATTCCATAATCATCTGAAAGCATACTTTATATGGTTTCTATTCTTTTACATTTGTTGAGATGTGTTTTATGGACCACCATGTGGTCTATCTTGGTGAATGTTCTGCATGTGCTTCAGAAGAATGTGTATTCTGCTGTTTTGGGATGAATTAGTCTATAAATGTCAATTAGATCCTGTTGACTGATGGTGCCATTCAGTTCAGCTGTATCTTTATTGATAGTCGGCCTGCTGGATCTGTCAATTAATGATAGTGGTGTGTTGAAATCTGCAACTCTAATTGTGGATTTATCTATTTCTCCTTGAAATTCTTTCTTTTGCCTCTGATATTTAAACACTGTTTTTAACTGTATACACATTAAGTGTTGCTGTGTCTTCTTGGAGAATTGACACCTTTATCATTAAGTAGTCTCTGTCTTTTCCCTCAAAATTGTCTTTGTTCTCAAGTTAGGTTTGTCTGAGATTAATATATCTACACTAGCTTTCTTTTCATAAGTGTTAGCTTCATGTGCCTTTCTCCATCATTTTACTTTTAATCCATTTCTTTATATTTAAAGTGGGTTTGGTAAACAACATATAATTGGGACTTTGTTGGTTGTTTTCCATACTCTGGCAGTCTTTTGTAGGTGTTTTTACAGGTGTCTTTTGACCATTCTTATTTAAAGTAATTATAGCTATAGTTTAATATCTATCATCTTTGCAACTGTTTTCTGCTCATTGCTACTTTTCTTTTTTTCCTTATCTTACCTTCTTTTTTGCCTCTCTGGTTTTAATTCAGCATGTTATATGATTCGATTTTTTCTCCTTTCTTAGCTTATAGATCATATTTCTTTTAATTATTTATTTAGTAGCTGCTCTAGAGTTTGCCGTAAACACAACTAAATTAATCTACTTTTAAACAACACTATTGTACTTCATAGGTAGTTCAAGTACTTTATAAAATGGTATTTCTCTTTCCTCTCTCCCATCCCATATAATACTGATGTCATTTACTGCACTTTCCATATGGTGTAATCACCCAGTAAATTGTTGCTATTACTTTGAACAAATTGGTAGCCCTTAGATAAATTAAGAATAAGAAAAACTAAAGCTTTTATTTTACCTTCTGTTATTCCTTCTTTAATCTTTTCCCTTTTTTTCATGTAAGTCCACATATCTGATCTATGACATTTTTTTCTCTCTGTAAATTTTTTGTTGATATTCCTTGCAAGGCAGATCTGCTGCTGACAAATTAACTCAGTTTTTGTCTGAGAAAGTATTTTTCTTTCACTGTAAATTTTAAATAATAATTTTTCTGGATATAGAATTCTAGGGAAGTGTTTTTTTCTTTCAAAACTTTAAAAATTTTCACCCCACTCTCTTCTTACTTGCATGGTTTCTGAAGAGAAGTGATCTAATTTTTATCCCTCTTCCCCCTACCCCAACTTCTTTCAAGATGTTCTCTTTGCCATTGGTTTTATGCAGGCTGAACATGATATGATTTTAGATATATATATATACACACACACATATATATAGTATTTATCATGATTAGTGTTCTCTGAGCTTTCTGGTTCTCTGCTTTGGTGTGTGTCATGTTTTTTGGAAAATTCTTAGCCATTATTACTTCAAATATTTATTATGCCCTTTTCTATCATTGTTCTTATCCTAATATTTTATTTTGCGTATGTTGCACCTTTTGTAATTGCCCCACAGTTCTTGCATATTCTGTTATTTATTTTTTTCTGTTTGCATTTCAGTTTCAGAGGGCTCCATTAACATATCTTCAAACTCTTGTTTTTGTCCCATAGTCTATGTCTAGTGTATTGATAAGCTCTTCAAAGACATTCTTTGTTTGCCTTTGTTGTGCCACAGGAATATCATGGTTGTCTTTGCTATAATTGTGATGATTAGATTCTTTGTTATGATATAGTCCTAAACTCTATTAATGTCAAAAGGACATAGACAAGTGTATAGAGATAATTTTATTAGTGTTTACTAGAGGTGGGAAGGAGAGAGGGGAAAAGGGGACTCATTGCTTAGGGGACACTGAGCTTCTATTAAGGGTGATTGGAAATTTGGAAATGAATGATGGCTATGGTTGCACAACAAGATGCATACAATTAATCACTGAATTGTACATATGGAGAACGTTGAAAAGGCACATATTTTGTTACACATATATTTATCACCATCAAAATACTCTAGAAAATACACTAGATAGAAATCCCAGATTCTTATAGTCAGAGCACAGATTCTGAGAGATGGGAGACAACATGAAGAATATTCTGGTCCAATTATGTCAGCGCTGAGATCATTCTTTAGCATCTGAACCAAAAGAAATACAAATTTGGGAGATATTTTCATGGTACTTGATAGCATTATCATGACAAGCCCTAGAAATGCTCAAATCCTGACAGATACACAGTCCAGTAACAGTGTCATATAAAGAATTTAAAGCACCACTTAGTTATTAAACTTATGTCCAGCACCTTCTCCCAATTATCTTGTACAACTGGGTTACAGAACATCATCGATGCTCAACCAGTGCCTCCCCTCTATAATGAACTACCTCACTGTTGGATGGTTGTTGATAGCATGGACATTTATCTCACTCAAAAAATACATACACATGGCATAAAAACTAAAACAGGAGGAAAAGCATCACGATTCATAGTGGTTACTTACCAAGGTAGAATTTTGGTATTTTCAAATCTTCCATAATTGAATATCTTTATAATGACCTTAAAGAGCCCTAGCTGCACGATGGTTAAGTACTCAGCAGTTCAAACCCATCCTGCGGCTCTGTGGAAGAAAGACCTAGTGATCTGCTTTCATAAAGATTACAGCCAACACATAACATAGTTCATAAAGAAAATGATCTGCATTCTACTTTGGTGAGTAGTATCTGGAGTCTGAAAAGCTTGCAAGCAGCCATCTCAGATACATCTATTTGTTGCATCACATTCAGAGCAAAGGAGAATGAAGAAAACCAAGGAAAAAAGGAAAATATTAGTCCAATGGACTAATGGACCACATGAACCACCGCCTCCACCAGACTGATCCCAGAACGACTAGACTGCCTGTCTACCATCTCCTGCTGCTCTGGCAGGGATCACAATAGAGGGTCCCAGACAAAGCGGTAGAAAAACGTAGAACAAAATTCAAATTCACAAAAAAAGACCAGACATACTTGTCTTACAGAGACTAGAGGAACCCCCAAGACTGTGGCCCCTGGACACCCTGGCAACCTAGAACTGAAACCACTCCTGAAGTCCACCATTTAACCAAAGATTAGATAGGTGTATAAAACAAACAATAACACGTGTGAAGAACATGCTTATTAGTTCAATCAAGTGTAGGAAACCAAATGGGCAACACCTGCCCAAAGCGAAGACGAGAAGGCAGGAAGCGACAGGAAAATTGAACGAACAGACGCGGAGAACACAGTGTGGAAAGGGAAAGGGGGAGAGTGCTGATAAGTTGTGGGGATTGACAACCAATGTCACAAAACTATCTGTGTATAAGTTTTTGAATGAAAAACTAATCTGTGCTGTACACTTTCACCTAAAACACAATAAAATTTAAACAACAAATATTGCAGCCAAGAATACCCTGTGAGGCAGTTCTACTTTGTCACATGGGGTCACTATAAGTCAGAATTGACTCAAGGGCACCCAATAGTAACAACAACATAATAAAGTATTAGTAAATAAATATAATATTTTGCCTCTAATGGAGGTTCCATATAATCAAGGCGGGGCCAAGATGACAGAGTAGTCAGACGGCTTCCTATATCCCTCTTACAACAAAGACCTGGAAAAACAAGTGATTTGACTGTATATGAATATCTAGGAGCCCTGAACAAGGCAAAGTTTAGGGACTGGACTGAGTGGCAAGGGGAGAGGGAGACGGTTCTGAAGAAGCAAGAGCAGCCGGTCCGGACTCTGCTCCGGCTCTTCAGCCCAGACTGGCTCCGAGGTACGCAGGGAAGCAGGCAAACAGCGGCACACGCACGCGCAGTTGGGAAGCAGTTTCCACATTGAGAGAGATCCAGCAGCAGAGACTCTGCTTGGACACTCTGAACCAGTGAAAAGCAGCTCCCAAGTAGCTAAAGATAAGTACATGCATGCAACCTTTTGCAGGGATTTTTTTAAAAAGCCCATTTAGGAAAATCCTCTCTCCATTTTACCTCCTTCCTCCCCGCTCTGCACTGGTCCAGCCTTCCAAAGTCTGAGTCCACTGGACCAGAAGTAGATCCCAAAAGGTGCCCTGACCCATTCTCTTGGCCTTGAAGAGAGAACAAATAAGCTTCTGTCTCCACTAAGCCAGAAACTCAGGGTTGGAACAGCTCCTTTGCTAGGCACGGGCATAAAGGGTCCAAAGACTTTGAGTGCCTTACACCCCATATAGACTTCTGGGGACCCATCTCAACAGTGTTAGCCTTCACTACCACAGTACAATAGAATAAACATCTGAAGTCTAACTTCAACTGTTTCAGTTGTGAAGTGGCAGATTTGTGACCCTCAACACAGCCCTTCCCTTTAACCAGGCATGTTAACTTATTCACACGAGTGGCTAGAGGACTGGTGGCTTTCCCTACACCACCCAGTCACCTGCTACAGGAGTCCAAGAATAAGGGGTGCCCTCAAGTCTTTACAGCCAACAGAGTGGGGTGCTCATAGTCCAGCTGCAAAACTCACCTACCTACTTGCCCTAGGGAATAGGGACACGCTTTCCTTTCAGACTCTCAGGGGTAGCAATCAGCCCCCTGCCTGGCTCAGTGTGTGGTACCGGTGCAGCCAGCCACTGGTGTCTACACCAATCCCCATGCTTCTCCAAGACAGTAGGTGGCAGCCTGCACCACACACTTGGTGACTGACTGCCTGGACACCTGAGCTGAACCCATATAGGAAAATTTAATGGACTCCTGTGTACAATACTTAGTTACAGAACTGATTACCTGGTGACAGGACATTAGAGCTTCAAATGTGTCAATAATCAAACTAGTGCACACAAGCAGCCTATTGGGGCATATCAAAAAAAACAAGAAGCTAGGACTCACTAAACAAGTACAAAATAAAATTATAATAACTTATTGATGGCCGGGAGACAACAGTCAATATAAAATCACACAAAGAGGCAGTCCATGATGGCTTCAGCAAGCTCCCAAAATAAAGAATCAATAAATTCTCTGGAGGAAGAGAATTTCTTAGAATTACCAGAGGCAGAATACAAAAGATTAATATACAGAACTCTTCTAGAAATTAGAAAGGAAATTCTTCAAAATGTACGAACTTCCAGGGAACATACAGACTAAGTAGTAACGTAACTTAAAAAAGTTATTCAAGAACATAATGTCAAATTTAATAAGCTGCAAGAATCCAGAGAGACAGTAATCAGAAATCCAGAAGATGAACAATAAAATTTCAGACTTAGACAAGTCAATAGAAAGTCATAGGAGCAGAATTGAGGCAGTAGAAGTTAGAATTAGTGACATTGAAGTTAAAGCTCTTGACACCCACTTATTTGAGGAAAAATCAGATAAAAGAATTTAAAAGAATGAAGAAACTCTAAGAGTTATGTGGGAGTCTATCAAGAGAAATAACCTATGAGTGATTGGAGTACCAGAACGGGGTGGGGGGAAGGATAACAGAAAATAAAAAGAATATTGTTGAAGATTGTTGACAGAAACCTTCCCTGATATCATGAAAGATGAGAAGATATCGATCCAAGACGTTTATCAAACCCACATAAGGTAGATCCCAAAAGAAAGTCACCAAGACATATTATAATCAAACTTACCAAAACCAAAGATAAAGAGAGAATCTTAAGAGTGGCTAGGGATAAAAGAAAAGTCATCTACAGAGGAGAGTCAATTAGAATAAGCTCGGACTACTCAGCAGAAACCATGCAGGCTAGAAGGCAATAGGATGACATATATAAAGCCTTGAAGGAAAACAATTGCCAGCCAAGAATTATATATCCAGCAAAACTGTCTCTCAAATATGATGGCAAAACTAGGGCATTTCCAGATGAACAGACCTTTAGGGAATTTTCAAAAACCAGACCAAAATTACAAGAAATACTGAAGAGAGTCCTACGGTTAGATAATCAATAACATCAGATAACAATCCAAGACTAGAACACAGGACAGAGCAACCATATATTGACTCAGATAGGGAAGTCGAAAACACATCAAAGCTAAAACATTGAAAATAGAGAAACAGAGATATCAATATGTAAAAAAAAGGACAACATTAAAACAAAAAAGAGAGACTTAAAAAAATGCAGACATTGATTTTTCATACTTAGGGGAAGTCAAGGTGATATAAGGAAATAAAAGACTGGTGTAAACTAAGAAAAAAAAAGGGTAGATATTAAGGTAACCAGAAAGGAATCTAACAATCCTACAAATCAAAATAAAAAAGTAGAAAAATATAAAGACCCAGCAAACACAAAATCTACAACAATCAAAAAGATGAAAAAAATACACAAAGAAAAACGAGTTAGCACAGAAAATTAAGGGTAACAGAGAAACTGTCAGCAACACACAAAAAGAGACACGAGGAAGACAGCACTAAACTCATACCTATCAACAATTACAATGAATGTAAATGGACTTAATGCACCAATAAATAGACAGAAAGTGGCAGAATGGATAAAAAAGCATGATCCGTCTATAGGCTGCCTAGAAGAGATGCACCTTAGACTTAAAGACACAAACAGGCTAAAACTCAAAGGATGGAAAAAAATATCAAGCAAACAACACTCAAAAAAGAGCAAGAGTGGCAGTATTAGTCTGTGACAAAATACACTTTAAAATCCACCCCAAAGGATAAGGAAGAGCACTATATAATGATTAAAGGGTCAGTACACCAGCAGGGCATAACTATAATAAATATTTACCCACCCAACGACAGAGCTCCAAAATACATAAAACAAACTCTAACAGCACTGAAGAGAGATAGACATCTCCACAACAGTAGTAGGCGACTTCAACATGCCACTTTCGGTGAGGGACAGAACATCCAGAAAGAAGCTCAACAAAGACACGGAAGAGCTAAATGCTAGAATCAACCAACTTGATCTCATAGACATATACCGAACACTCCACCCAACAGCAGCCAAGCATACTTTCTTTTCCAATGCACAGGGAACATTCTCCAGAATAGACCACATATTAGGCCATAAAGCAAGCCTTAACAAATCCAAAACATTGAAATATTACAAAGCATCTTTTCTGACCATAAAGCCATAAAAGTGGAAATCAACAACACAAAAAGCAAGGAAAAATAATCAAACATGTGGAAACTGAACAACACCCTGCTCAAAAACTACTGGATTATAGAAGAAATTAAGGATGCAATAAAGAAATTCATAGAATCAAATGAGAATGAAAACACATACTACCAGAACCTTTGGGACACAGAAAAAGCAGTGCTCTGAGGTCAGTTTATAGCAGTAAATGAACACATCCAAAAAGAAGAAAGGGCCATAATCAAAACATTAACCCTACAACTGGAACAAGTAGAAAGGGAACAGCAAAA
>NW_004444289.1:131813-135872 GCF_000243295.1 Trichechus manatus latirostris | reverse complement strand
AAAAAATCCCAACCAAAAAAGCTGTGGCCCAGATGGCTTCACTGGAGAATTCTACCAAACTTTCAGAGAAGAGATAACACCACTTCTACTAAAGGTATTTCAGAGCATAGAAAAGGATGAAATACTCCCAAACTCATTTTATGAAGCCAGCATAACCCTGATACCAAAAGCAGATAAAGACACCACAAAAAAAGAAAATTACAGACCAATATCCCTCATGAACATTGATGCAAATATCCTCAACAAAATTCTTGCCAATAGAATTCAGCAACATATCTAAAAAATAATTCACCATGACCCATTTCAATTTATACCAGTTATGCAGGGATGGTTCAACATTAGAAAAACAATCAATGTAATCCATCACATAAATAAAACAAAAGACTAGAACCACATGATCTTACCAATCGATGCAGATAACACATTTGACAAAGTCCAACACCCATTCATGATAAAAACTCTCAAGAATATAGGAATAGAATGGAAATTCCTCAATATAATTAAGGCCACTTATACAAAGCCAACAGCCCTCATCATCCTAAATAGAGTTTGAAAGCATTCCCCTTGAGAATGGGAACCAGACAAAGATGCCCTCTGTCACCACTCTTATTCAACATTGTGCTCGGGGTTCTAGCCAGTGCAATTAGGCTGGAAAAAAGAAAGAAAGGGCATCCAAATTGGTAGGGAAGAAGTCAAAGTATTTCTATTTTCAGATGATATGATCTTATATACAGAAACCCCCAGAGAATCCACAAGAAAACTACTGGAACTAACAGAAGAATTCAGCTAAGTTTCAGGATACAAGATAAACATACAAAAATCAGTTGGATTCCTTAATGCCAACAAAGAGAACCTTGAAGTGGAAGTTACCAAATCAATACCATTTGCAATAACCCCCAAGAAGATAAAATGCTTAGGAATAAATCTAACCAGAGATGTAAAAGATCTATGCAGAGAAAACTACAAGACACTACTGCAAGAAACTGAAAGAGACCTGCATAAGTGGAAAAATATGCCTTGCTCATGGATAGGTAGACTCAGCATAGTGAAAATGTCAATTCTACCCAAAGCTATCTACAGATACAATGCAATCCCAATCCAAATTCCCGATGGCATTTTTAATGAGATGGAGAAACAAATAACCAACTTCATATGAAAGGGAAGAGGCCCCAAATAAAGCATTACTCAAGAAGAAGAACAAAGTGGGAGGCCTTACACTGCCTGCTTTTAGGACCTATTATACCACCACAGTAGTCAAAACGGCCTGGTACTTGTACAACAACAGATACATAGACCAATGAAACAGAGATGAGAATCAAGATATAAGCTCATCCACCCATGAGCAGCTAATATTTGACAAGGCCCAAAGTCCATTAAATGGGGAAAAGACAGTCTCTTTAACAAATGGTGCTGGCATATCTAGATATCTGTATGCAAAAAACTGAAACAAGACCATAGCTCACACCATGTACAAAAACTAACTCAAAATGGATCAAAGACTTAAACATAATATTGAAAACGATAAAGATCATGGAAGAAAAAATAGGGACAACGCTAGGAGACCTAACATGGCATAAACATAACAAGAACCATAAGTAACAATGCACAAGTACCAGAAGAGAGACTAGATAAATGGGAGCTCCTAAAAATCAAACACTTATGCTCATCAAAAGACACCAAAAGAGAAAAAAGACAACCTACAGACTGGGAAAAAAATTTTGGCTACAACAAATCCGGTCAGTGTCTAATCTCTAAATCTACAAGATACTGCAAAACCTTAACAACAAAAAGACAAATAACCCAATTTAAAAATGGGCAAAAGATATGAACAGGCACTTTGCCAAAAAAGATATTCAGGTAGCTAACAAACACATGAAGAAATGCTCAGGATCATTAGTCATTAGAGAAATGCAGATCAAAACTACAATGAGATATCATCTCTCCCCAACAAGGTTAGCCTTAATCCAAAACACACAAAATAATAATGCTGGAGAGGTTGTGGAGAGACTGGAACACTTATAAACTGTTGGTGGGAATGTAAAATGGTACAACCACTTTGGAAATTGATTTGGAGCTTCCTTATAAAGCTAGAAATAGAAGTACCATATGGTCCAGCTATCCCGCTCCTTGGAATATGTCTTAGAGAAATAAAAGCCGTCACAGGAATAGATGTATGCACACCCATGTTCATTGCAACACTGTTCACAATAGCAAAAAGATGGAAGCAACCTAGGTTCCCATCAACGGACGAATGGATCAACAAATTGTGGTATATCCACACAATGGAATATTACGCAAAGATAAAGAACAATGATAAAGCTGTGAAACATTGTATATCATGGTGGATGCTGGAACTTAATTGCTGAGTGAATTTAGTCAGTCACAGAAGGACAAATACTGTATAAGACCACTATTATAAGAACTCAAGAAAGTTTTAAACACAGAAGAAAAC
This sequence comes from Trichechus manatus latirostris, assembly GCF_000243295.1. Classification (NCBI taxonomy): domain Eukaryota; kingdom Metazoa; phylum Chordata; class Mammalia; order Sirenia; family Trichechidae; genus Trichechus; species Trichechus manatus. Next base: position 133,420 of record NW_004444289.1, on the reverse strand, counting down.
ATTCTTTGATGGTTACAGTGGTGGGGAGGGAGGGTGAGAGTTATTCACTAACTACATAGTAGATAAGAATCATCTTAGGTAACGGGAAGGATAGCACACACTACAGGGGAAGTCAGCACAACTGGACTAAACCAAAGCTAACAAGTTTCCTGAATACAGTCAAATACTTTGAGGAAACAGAGTAGCAGTGGTAGGGGTCTGGGCACCATGCTTTCAGGGGACATCTAGGTCAACTGGCATAACAAAGCTTATAAAGAAAATGTTCTGCATCCTCCTTTGGTGAGTGGCATCTGGGGTCTTAAAAGTTTGCAAGCGGCTATCTAAGATGCATCAGTTGGTCTCAACCACCTGGAGTAAAGGAGAATGAAGAACACCAAAGACACAAAGAAAGTATTAGCCCAAGAGACAAAAAGGGCCACATAAACCAGAGATTCATCAGCCTGAGACCAGAAGAACTAGATGGCGCCCTGGCTACCACCAATGACTTCCCTGACAGGGAACACCACAGAGAGTCCCTGATGGAGGAGCAGAAAGATGGGCTGCAGCACTCAAATTCTAGTAAGAAGACCGGACTTAATCGTCTGACTGAGACTGGAGGCACCCCGGAGAGCATGGTCCCCGGACTCTTTATCAGCCCAGAGCTAAAACAATTTCCGACGCCAACTCTTCAGACAGGATTAGACTGGACTGTGGGACATAAAGTGATACTCGTGAAGAGTGTGCCTCTTAGTGAAGTAGATACAAGAGACCAAAGGGGCAGCTTCTTTCCAGAGGTGAGATGGGAAGACAGAGAGCGTTAGGAGCTGGGCATGGGAATCAGGGGCGGAAAGAAGTGTGCTGTCGTAGAATGGGGTGAGTGATTAGGGTCACGTAACAATTTATGTATCAAATTTTGTATGGGAGACAAACTTGAAATGTAAACTTCATTTAACCACAACAATAAAAAAAATGTTGCATATAATGAAGTGCAAAATCCTACTGAACAGATGATAAATTTAGCAGCAGCATATGTGGACCCATTGAGGCTGAAATGGTTTGGGAAAATGTCAAGATACTGGCTATTTAGCTGTGCTTCAAAACAGGCAGGAGGACATGTGGAACTGTGATTGCATCATAGCATTTGTTTTAGTAGCAATTATAGATTCCATATTTCAAATTTCTTTAGTTTGCCTTTGGCTAAAAAGCCAAGAAAGCTTTCTCATTCCTTTCCTTCTGTTCTCAGTTGCCTCTCTTGCATGAGGGATTGCCCAGCTGTAGCTCAGTCCATCCTTTTTAACTATCACATCCATACACGCTAGACTCTTGTCCAACTCAAGCAAAAATCCCTGAGTAATTCATTAGCAATACAACTAATGTATTGACATTTACTTTGTGTCTTCCTAGATCCTCTTGCTGGGAAATTGGAGAAGACTCCATGTGGTAAGGTAGATGTGGAGACTCCATCTGATGCCGAGATAATGTTGCCTATCTTTGTCTGAAACGAAAATGGTGCTTTCTAGGGAGAATGAAGAGAACAGGATACAAGGAAAAGATTAGTCCGAAGGACTAGTTGTCCACAGCTACCAAGGCCTCCACCAGACTGAGTCCAGTACAGCTAGATGGTGCCC
>NW_004444289.1:115017-131442 GCF_000243295.1 Trichechus manatus latirostris | reverse complement strand
AACTATTTTGTTCTGTAAGCCTTCATCTTAAGTGAGAATAACAGCACAATTCGAAGAGCTTAGTCAATGTCACTGAACTGTGCATGTAGAAATTTTTGAAATGGTGTATCTTTGCCTATGTGTATTTTCACCAAAAGAAAAAAAAAAGAAAAAAGGTTGAGAAGTTAGAGGGTTGATATGTTGTGGGGTTGTTAACCAATGTCATAAAACAACATGTGTACTTCTGTTCTGTTGTGATAATGTGCATTTTAGATATGAGATATTGTTTTCTTGTGGTTGGAGAGGGAGTTTGGAAGGGCAGACTCTGACCACCTAATACCTGATTCAAGTGGGCATTCACAAATGGCAGCATAAGGTCATGAACTGTATGAAGGATTTATTTCTCAGCATGTATTTCTCTTTGGATTAAGAATTTTGTGATTATCAAACAAAATGACCTTGAAGGATACAACCTCCAGGTGAAGCTTGTGGATTTTCCACAAGATACTTCTACACTTGCTTTTGGAGACTTTGACTTGACCACTGTTTCCTATTTGGTGTTCTAATGCCATCAAGAGATCGGAAGACCTGGGAAACCATACATAGCATTAACTGATTCCTCATACTCACAACTTTTTTTTTTTATACCATTGCAGCTTGCCTTAACAGCCAGTGACAGTGGTATGCATTCTGTGGTCAGTTAATTGCTAAGGAGAAAAAATCTAGATGTTAAAAAATGTGGGACCTCCTGGCTGGCTTTAATCTGGAGAGCCACTGTGAGTCCAGCTTCCTGGGAAATGACGATTGGTGGGTGTGATGAAAGAAACTTATTATTCAATTAAAGAAGTATGGTCATGTTTCTGCTGTCCCTGGAAGCAGCTGTGGTCCCTTAGATGTTGTGGATTTGTGTGCATGGAGGATGAGGGGTGTCTATGTGTTAGTCTATGTGGTGTGATTATTTATGTGTGTCCATGTGTGGATGAGTGATTCCCCAGGAGATATGTCCAATTTTCACAGTACAATATCCAGTGTCAAACTTCTAAAAAAATCCAATCACCACTGAACACTTTATGTAGATTAACTCATTCAATCCTTAATACTGTCATACCTGGGATTTTGGTTAGTATCCCCACTACTCAGATGAAGAAACAGAGTGTCTTAGTCATCTAGTGCTGCTATAATAGAAATACCACTGGTGGATGGCTTTAACAAAGAGAAGTTTATTCTCTCACAGTCCAATAAGCTGCAAGTCCAAATTCAGGTTGTCAGCTCCAGGGGAATGCTTGTTTTGTCGGCTCTGGAGGAAGGTCCGTATCATCAATCTTCCCTTGGTCCAGGAGCTTCTCTGCGCAGGAACCTCAGGTCCAAAAGATGCGCTCTACTCCTGGCACTGCTTTCTTGGTGGTATGAGGTTCCCATGTGTCTCTAGTTGCTTCTCTCTTTTATGTCCCAAAAGAGATTAGCTTAAGACTGTATCCAATCTTGTAGACCTCGTCAGTATAACTGCCACTAATCCATTTTATTACATAATAGTGATAGAGTTTACAAGGCACAAGGAAATCACATCAGATTACAAAATGGTACACAATCATACAATACTGGGAATCATGACCTAGCCAAGTTGACAGATATTTTGGGGGGACACAATTCAATCCATGACACAGAGGTACAGAAAGTAATGGCACAAGTTGTCAAGATCCATGTGGAAAAGCTAAAATTTGAAACCAGGCATATAGCTATAATTTTAACGTTCAGAACTACTGAACTATACTTATCAGTTATGCATGAAATCATGATCATTGAGCAAGGGAGTTCCAGCGTCTTCAGATATGCCTAGAAGTATCCTAGGCTATAGTGATCCTAAACAATGTCCATCATTATTACTAGCCTCTTTGTTCACGTGGGGCCCTAGTGGTGCAGTGGTTAAGCGTTTGGCTGCTAACCAAAAGGTCAGCAGTTCAAATCCACCAGCCAGTTCTTAGAAACCCTATGGGGTTGTTCTACTCTATCCTATAGGGTCACTATGAGTCAGAATCGACTCGACGACAAGGGGTTTGGTTTGGTTTTTTGGTTTTGTTCACATAGACCAAGGTAGCTATTGGTTCATATTACTGCAGACTTTGGCGTAGTCATAGCGTGAAAAGTACATAGAAATCCCAAACGATTCCAGCAGCTCACAATGCTGAGTTTTGAAGCACCAATAGGGTGGCTATGACTCAGAATCAACTTAATGGCAGTGGGTTTTTTTGCCTTTTTTTTTTTTTTTTGTAGGACCGTTTAGGTCTTCTTCTGTCAATGCTGTGGTCATCCCTCAGCAATCTTTCTTTTTCTGAGGCAGATGTGTTGCTTTTTAAGGTTCTTTCTTTTATAATAAAATTCAGAATTATAATCTGTATTTGAGTTCCATTTGCAGATTGACTGTATCAATTTGCTTTAAGCTGCCTTTAGTTACAAAGCTAAGGTCTGTTTCTCATTTTTTCCTGCCCCTCTCATTTCCCACCCTTGTTCCATCAAATAGGAAGACCCAGCAACAACTCAGTCTGTGCTTGTTAACCAGTCACTTTGATACACTATAACCTTGTTCAAGTAAAGCAAACATCCCTGAATAATTTACGAGTGATAACAGTAATATATTGTCAGCTAATCTGCATCCTCCTCGCTTCTCATGATGACTCACTGGAGATAGTTCATCTGGAGAAGACAGATGAAGAGGTCTCATCTGATGACAAAGTAAGGTTGCCTTTCTCTTTCTGAGGTACAATTGTTGCTTTCTTGGGTCTTCTTTTTCAGTGGAATTCAGGTGTGAAATTCTAACCATGTAAATTACAGATGATATACACAATTTCCTTGCTGAGGTGTGTGTGGAGTGAGACTCTCTTATCAACTGTTAGCTTATTTAAGATGTCATTCACAAATGGCAGCATGAGGTCATTAACTATATGGTAGGGTGCCTTTCCTCAGCAGTGATTTCTCTTTGTATTAATAATTTCGGAATTGCCAAACAAAATGGATATGAGAGATACGACCTTAAGGAAAATGTTGTGTCTTTTCCACCAGTGTGCTCTATGCTTGCCTTAGTGTCCTTAGACTCACCCACTTTTTCTAATTTGCTTTTCTAAAATCACCAAGAGAATAAGAGTTCTGTTTAAACACTACACAACATGACCTGATTCTCATGTTGTCATCTTTAATTTCAGGTGGCCTCAAGTACAAACAGAAATGGTATGTATTCTGGAATCAGTCAATTTCTGAGGAAAAATCTAGATAAGAGGTAAGACTTTCTTGCTGGCTTTTATCTGAAGAGTCACCCTAATTTAAGCTTCCTGGAAAGAATAAGAATTGGAGGTGGGGTTGAAGAAATGATTTTCCAGGTAAAAGATGATGGACGTGTTTCTATAATCAGCTGTTTTCCCTTTATGTGTTGTGGCTTTTATGCATGAGGATGAAGTGTATCTCCATGTGAATCTACATGGTGTGATTCTCAGTGTACATGTGTTTGTGTGTTTTTGTGTGTTTCTCTAGGTTTATGTACCCCCAAATAGAAAATTGCTCATGAAGACTTTCTTAATAAAAATGTCCATTCCAATACATGAGTATAAATTATTTTCAAATTTATCAAATTGTATGCTTTAAATATGAGCAGTTTATTGTATGTGAGCAATACCTCAATAAATGCTAGGTGAAAAATTGCATCATCACTCAGGAAAGTATTCACAAGGTTTTAAATGCACAAGAATTAGTTTGAGATTGATTGTAACTGGGTCAATAACTTCATTTAATAATAAGTCTCACTCTAAGTAGGTCTTTCTATTTACTCATGACGTTTTTATTGATCAGGTTATAAGAAAAAAAATGATAGCTCTTTATTTCAAATGTAATAAAAGTGAGGCTTGAGAATACAAAGGAATTATGCAGGGTTAGAAAGACACCAAAAGGGGAACCAGGTGCTACAGTTTAGGCCTTTAACCTCAGTTCCCATGTACTTCCTCTCAAGCCTCTGCTGCCTGAGAAAAAAAACTCAAAAACCAACCCCATTGCCATCAAGTCGATTCTGACTCATAGCGACGCTATAGGACAGAGTAGAACTGTCCCATAGGGTTTCCAAGGAGTGGCTGGTGGATTTGAACTGCCAACATTTTAGTTAGCAGCCCAACTCTTAAGAACTGTGCCACGACTGCCTGAAAGAAACTGTAAAATGATACTATGGAAAATGTGTCTCCGATTACTTTTGCTACACATGGCTTTTGTGTTTTGGGGCAAAAATATTATGTAAAATGAAAAGAAACAAAATATTCTTTTCAGGGACTGAGCATCAAAGTAGGCACTTGACTTCCTTCAGCTTAGAGAAAGATAAACTCAGCAGTGTGATAGGAAAATCATAGTCATGTCTTCTGTGAAACCTACTAGTTGAAATAGATTTTTGGTTTCTTCAGAGGGCCTTTGCTAGGAAACAAGTCAAGGTACTTATTTTAAATAAATATAAACATAAAATGAGACCAACTACAGGTTTATTTTTCATGTAGATCATGAATGCTGTATATTGTATTTTAGTAGAATTTGATTGCCCTGTAGGTATCAATATTTTTCCCTTCAAAACAAAAATATGAGATAGCTCAATTAAAAAATGTCACTTGTTTACCCCATAAACTAGTTTCTGAAGACAAGATTATGCCAGAAATTCTTAATCTCTAGATCACATTATTTCCAAGGTACTGTGGGGATCCCTGCTGTGTGAGATTAAATGTAAAAATAGGTGATATCAACAGTGAGGACTCTAAGAAATCAGAGATAGCTTCCTAGTGGAGTTCTTGATTGAGACCAGGACCCAGAGATTTGCACTGGACCAGAAAAGGAATGAGATTTAGAGGGGCACAGAAAGACAAAAGAGACAACCACATCCTGTGAGGCCAAGTGGATGCCAAGGTTTCAAGATCAGGAAAATTAGTACAACGTGATCACCTGAGCCATCCTTACAATGATATTTGTTCTGAGTGGGAATGAGGCAGGACTCAGTCATCATGTCTGGTGTAAACATTGCATAGACATCTTCCTAAAATCCTGCAGAGAGGTATTTCTTTCCTGTTCTATCATCTTCTCCATCTACCTGTGTGACATACCAGGATCTTGGCTTTGTGACCCAGATGATTGCCATTTCACCAATAGAAATTGGTGACAGGCAGCGAGTAGAAATCTGGTGTCTACTTTTCCAATCCCGACTGGCCAGGAGATGGGTCATCAAGGATGGAATAAAGGACTGGGCCAGAGACTTAGAGTTTCTAAGGCCTGTTCTCTGTCATCCAGGACAGAGACTAGTTTTTATATTTTATATGCTTTTGGGAATCACCTGAAAACCAGTTATGATCTAGACAAGTCAATGAGTTTATGGCCTAGAATATGTTAAAATTGAAGGGTATATGGCAAAAAATGGTGAATACACCCCTGGACTGTGATTCAGTTCAGGTATGGAAATATTACCCCCTCAGCTTTTTCTTAACAATTGGGTCCCATACTAAGCTAGGTTGCCTCCCCATGACTCTATTCAGACTCAACGGTGATAATAGTGGGTGTCTGAAAACAATCAGTATCCCTCTCTCCCCTCTACTCCTGCTGCTCATATTGCTAGGCCATGGTTTTACCTCTGTTTAAAAATTGGGCAGATTTTTTTGAGGTTTAATGTTTAAATGTCATCTCAGAGCAATAGTTTCAGGGGTTTATCCAACTTCACTGACTCGAGAAAGTTTGGATTCCATTGAAAATTTGAAATTCTGTTCTTCATTTTTCCCCCTTTTGATCAGGATTCTTCTGTAGACGCTTTGATCAAAACAATCCCCTGAAGTCTTCTTTGATCCAAGCAATAGTTTGGCTTAATCAGTAAAACCTGTCTGCCTTGAGCATTGTTGTCTTTTAAAGAATTATCTATGTGGAACAAATTGACAACAGCAACTTGAAAGGTTAAGTAAGACGCTAAGGTATCAGTAAGTTTATATTAATGATAGTGGAATCATTTGGAAGAGGATAGAGAGAATGGTTGCACAACTTTAAGAATATAGTCAACATCACTGAATTGTCTATGTAGAAATTGTAAATATTTCTCAATGTATATTTTCACCAAAAAATAAATGTAGAAAACAAGCTAGGAAGGAATACCCTGCTGAGAATTTCTTTGGGAAGTGGATTTTGGGCTTACTGTTTTAGAATAGTCAGTGTCTCACATAATGTCTGGCAGTTGTGCAAGTGCTCAGGAAATGCGCATTAACGAATGATCAGACCAGGCCAGTAAACTACTCTACCAAAAAACCAGGTGTGAGGAGATAATGTCTTTCTTATCTTTGGCTCTCTGGAGCTGTGCTATCCAGTGTGTCAGCCATTAACCAGATTTGCCTGCTTAAAATTAATATAACTCATCCACTCATTAATTCAGTGAAGTTCAATAAAATAAAACACCCAATCCTTCAGTCACACTAGGCACATTTCATATGCCCAATAGTCTTATGTGCTAGTGGCTGCTGTACTGGACAATGCAGCAAGAACATTGTTATCATCACAAAATGCTCTCTTGGACAGCTTCTCTGAGCCTGGCACTGAGCCTATCCATTGACAACATCTAACCCATAGCATGTCCATAACAGTTGGAATATCCGGTTGATAAGATTGAAATTACAGCTTGATAAAATCACCCCACAGTGAATCTGAACAGGTAGAGAGTTCCTGTGAAAATCCAGGTCCCGTCATCTCACTCTTTCATTAGCTCCCTATTCCATTCAGAGTTGCAGGGCTATAAGGCTCTGTTCACTCTTGCCTTGAGAGCTATAATGTTCTGGTGAAAATGGGGAAGAGGGAAGATGAAAGGGATCTTCACTTGATCTCATTTCAAGGTTTTCAAACTGTCAGCAATGTCTTGTAGAATGCTTCTACCTTGAGAAAGCCAAGGAAAGGTCTGAGAAGCCAGGGGAGTCAATATGGTCTCAAGTGAACAGGGAAGAATGGGTGTACCACTCTTTATAATATCTTTCTTGCTGCTCTTTGTGTTTCTAAAGACTGCCTTGTGGAGATCATGCATGACATGAGCAGCAATGATGAAGATGCTACAGGTAGGTAACAACACTTGAGATAGGATGCAATGGCAGAAGGTTCAAGGGAACAGTCAGGTTATGCCTGATGCTTTAGACTGTGGAAGGAGGATATGAAATAAATTGAAAAAGGAAATATAAGACTAGGTCTGTTCGATTGTTGTTCATATCTTAATGACATAATACTAAGAGATATTGTGAATATGAATGCTCTGGGTTTGTAAACATTTTGTTTTGCTGTAAAAGATTACCTTTGCCAGAAGACCTGACCTTTCTACCAAACTTGGAAATATCAAGGTCTTTTTTTTTTTGTTGGTTTTATTTGGGAATTGAGCACAAGAAAATTGGTTTTGGATTTTGGTGTTGACCTATGACACTGTGAATGCAGTGAGACATAACCTTCTCACAGGTACTTAGCTGAACCTGGAGACACAGTTCTAGTGTGTGCCAAGTGGAGGATGGAAGGTAGACCTTATCCCTTCTGCATTTTCAGGTCTCATAAAAACACCTTCATGTTTTTGATTCAGTGTTAACTCCTGTTTAAAGGGTACTTCCAGGGTTGGATGATGTAAATGATATTTACTGCGGGCTTCCTATACAAGGTCCCTTGCCCTGGTGAAGTGTGGTGGGAAGCATAACATTGAGCACATTTTTAGCCTCCAATCCACACCCAAATCCTGAATATTTGGACTAGAAATAAAACCTAAATTTCCTTCCAGTTGAGAGAGACCTTTGTCCAGTTGCCTCTCGAGACCTTCCATTGCCTGGTAGGAATTCTACAGGACTTGTGTGAAGGGGCTGCTGGGCTTGCTTCACACACTTGCTTTCACAGTTCCATTGACCTGGTTTCCTGGAATTGACCAGACCCAGGACAGAGCCTCCGGCAGCAGGGTCAGAGGGTGTCTGCTCCTTTCAGAATACACGGCTCCCCCAGTTACTGTTTACTCCAATCATACCCCACCCTGTTACCTTTCTTCAATCCTGCCCAAGTGACCTTACTTAGGAGTCCCTCCAAAGCTTGGTGAAAACCCTGGTACATACCATTTGTGTATGTGGTCACTCCCGCTGTGGAAACCATATTGCCTCACTTGCAGACCTAGGGATATTAGACAACTTACTTTACATTTAATCTTGTGTTCACCTTCTCTAATGGTCTAGGAAACTTATGAGGTTCTTGTTAAGATCAAATGTCTACCAAGCATCTAAGGTCATCCTAGGCCCAGATGAGTCTCCCAGTATGTGGGATTGGTTTTTACTTTCTCTACCACAAGGTCTGTCTTAGTTATGTAGTGTTTGTATAACAGAAATACCACAAGTGAATGGCTTTAACAAGGAGAAATTTCTTCTCTCACAGTCTAGAAGGCTAGAAGTCCAAACTCAAGGCTCAAAGTCCAGGGGAAAGTTTTTTCTGTCAGCTCTGGGGGAAGGTCTTTGTCATCAATCTTCCCCTGGACTAGAAGCTTCTTGGCACATGGACCCCAGGTCCAAAGACATGCTCGCCTCCTGATTCTTTATTCTTGGTGGCCCGAGATCGCTCTCCTTTCTGCTTGATTCTCCCTTTTATATCTCAAAAGAGATTGACTCAAATTACAACTAATCCTGTAGATTGAGTCCTGCCTCATTAACATAACTTCCTCTAATTCTGCCTCATTAACATCATAGAGGGAGAATTTACAACACACAGGAAGATCACCTCACATCACAAAAAGGTGGACAACCATGCAATACTGGGAATCATGGCCTAACCAAGTTGACACACATTTTGGGGGACACAATTTAATCCATAACAAGGTCCAACACAAAGCCAGGACCGTTATAGATGCTCCTTGGATAGGTTGGATTGCTTAATTAGTCAGTTAATTGGAGAGGTTGGCAGTATATCCCTGATAATTCCTCCAATATTTGTAAAACTGAGAAGAATATATATTGGTGGAGACTGACAAGGAAATGGGCAGTAATTAGGAGATAGAAACCAGGTATTGAAGAAGTGAGGGAGGCAAGAAGAGGAGGAGGGCAATGTCAAGCACCAAGTTATTGAGATAGTAACTGCCTTTTGGGGGTAACATGATGACACAGGTATTCCTTCCTACTCAAAGTTACAGAATTTGAGAGCTGGGAAAGTACTCTGCAAAGAATGAGGTACAGAAGAAGCTAAATGCCTCCACGAGCAGCAGGGGCCCAAGTAAGTTCTCAGCTCAAACCTAACTCTTCCTTTTCCTTACCTACGGCCATCCTATTGTAACCAAATTCCACGGGTTCTTGTTCTGTCCTATATGCTGATCAAAATAAGACGGGGGTTAGTTGCAAGGGAAACAGAAAGTGGTCGTTTATAGTCTGGGCAGACAAGAACCACGTGGACCTAGTGGCCAAAAGACCACATACTGCTGGCTAGGGGGATGGGGACATTTTATGTCCTTGAATTCCCCGGAGGCAAGGATTGGCGCCCGCAACCCTGCACCCTGAGCCCTCCTATGCCCAAATTTGGAGATCTAGGTGCCAAGTCATGCTGAGTCACTCTTCATAGGAAGTCTTCTTTTTGGGACTTCTCCCTTTCCACAGGGGCTTGGGTGGTACCAGAGAATATCTTTCCCTCCGGCAATGCTCAGGTCCAGGGTCAGGTAAGGATACGATTCTGCAGAACTGTGGAGGCCCAAGATCCTGGCCCTCGCATACGCAAAGATCTGGCGCAAAATACAAACAGCAGTTAGAGCCGCAGTTTGCAAGGGCGCCGGGTTCGGAGCAAACCACAGTTGGAGCCCTGGTTTGCAAGAGCGGCGAATGAAGCAGGAGGAAGCTGTGGCAGAGCGAGGTGAAGCCGCGGCGAAGCAGGATTTCACTATCAAGATAGACAACGAAGACACTTCCCGGAGTGTGAAGATTCAAACCTAGAGAATGGCAATCTGCAGGTAATTTATTCCCTCTGTCTTTTTTCTAATCCTCTGTCTTATTCATGAACTATTCTTTTAGCTCTTCCATGGTCCCTCTTTTCTTGATCTCATCCAGGTAGTTGAGGTCTTTGGATCATTATTTAGATGCTCAACATTAAGATTCAGCACTTCATAGAGGCACATTTGGTTGTTGTTGATAGGTGACCATATCAAGGCTGAACCTCCAGAATAGCTGGTATGAGGGTAGGGCAAGCTTCTTCCATTTGGAAATGCAATGCAGGGTGAGATACACTCTCACGTGAGCCTCTGTGACAGGTGACAGATGCACTGATGTTGATGGAAACTTGGTTGTAGCATATCTCAGATTCGGTCAATATTAATTTGTTTTCATAGGCTCATTCATTACATTTTTTGAGGACCCACTATGCTGAAAACTGTTTTAAGATCTAGAAGGGGGTGAATAAAACAAAGTCCCTGTCTTCATGGGTCTTATATTCTAATCTGCAGATAAAAGAAATAAGTGAGGTAGTGAATAAATAAAGTATGCAAAATGATAAACAATGCAAAGGGAGCCTAGGATGAAGTGATGGAGAACAGCAGCAGAGATCTGTGTAGAGAGAGAAGTCAGGGAAGATCTGTCTGAGGATGTAACAGCAAAGTTGAGACATGAGTGGTGAGAAGGAGGAAATGATGTCCAGATTTGAAAGAAGATCATTGTAGGCACAAGGAAGAGTGGGTTCAAACGCCTTGGGGTAGGAATGAGCATGGTCTAGACCAGGAAGAGAAAGTGTGTGGTTGAGACTGAAGGAAAATTAATGTTTAAGCCTTCTCCCACTCTCTATCCCCCACCCCCATGCATCTTAAAGGTAATGGGAGAGAGTCCTGATTTCCATTTCTTAGGCCTTGATTTAATTAACATGTACCTAGCTTCATTTCTGTCCCTAGCCATAACCATCACCTTTTGACTGGATGACTGCAACGGGCTTATAAAGTGGGTTTCCACTCTTCTCTCCATGCCCTGACACCCATTCCGTCAGTTCGTGAATATGTCAAGCTCTTTCTTTTCTGAAGTTCAGAGGATCCACCTCTCTCCAACTTTCCCCTTCTCAATTTGCTTCTTTCATATCCTTTAGCACATTGTTCTCTGTTTAGATAATTTGTATTTTTAATTAAAATATTTCATTGTGTTTTTGGTGAAAGTTTACACAGCACCTTATGTTCCCATTTAACAATTTCTACACAATTTTTTCAGTGACATTGGTTACATTTTTCACAGTGTGTCAACTTTCTCATTTCCATTCTGATTGTTCTGTTTCCAGGAATCCAGTTTCCCTGGCCCATTGCCTTCTTGTCTTTGATTTGAGTAAATGTTGACCATCATATAGATGATTTTTCAAAGGATCACAGGACTCTAAGTAATAGGAAGGCATAGGAGGAATTTAAGTAGGGGAGGGGTGTAATCATATTTATACTTCAGAAATACACAGTGGTGTATGCAGAAAGTGGTCCAATGGGGAGACATGTCCATAAGAGTATAGATCATAGGACAACCCCGTCATGGCCACCCCTGGGGACTCACAGGCACTTGTCATTCTCTCTTAATGAACATGTTACAATCCTTTATCAGCATGTCTCTGGGGCTGAGACTATTGCTAAGCTTCTGATCCTAGAAACTTACTGTCTGTTAACTCCACACAAGTCACTCTGGCTTCAATCTTCTCTTTCAAGGTCCAGATATGTCATGGATTGAATTGTTTCCCCAAAAAATCTGTCAACTTGGCTAGGTCATGATTCCCAGTATTGTATGATTGTCTACCATTTTGTTATCTGACATGATTTCCCTGTGTTGTAAATCCTATCACTATGATGCAATGAGATGGATTAGTGGTGGTTATATTGATGAGATCTACAAGGTTAGATAGTGTCTTAAGCTCGTCTTTTTCTTTGTTTATTGTAGTTTAAGTGAAAGTTTACATTTCAAGTTTAGTCTCTTATGCAAAAATTTATACATACATTGTTATGTGACCATAATTGCTCTCCCTATACTGTGACAGCACACTCCTACTTTCCACCCCTGATTCCCCATGTCCATTCAACCAGCTCCTAACCCTCTCTGCCTTCTCATCTCACGTCTGGACAGAAGCTGCCCTTTAGTCTCATGTATCTACTTGAGCTAAGAAACACACTCCTCAAAAGTATCATGTTATGTCCCACAGTCCAGTCCAATCTTTGAAGAGTTGGCCTCAGAAATTGTTTTAGTTCGGGGCTGATAGAGAATCCGGGGGCTGTGCTTTCCAAGATTCTTCCAGTCTCAGACCATTAGGGCTGGTCTTTTTACTAGAATTTGAGTTCTGCACCTCACCTTTGTCCTGCTCCATCAGGGACTCTCTGTTGTGTTCCCTGTCGGGGTGGTCATTGGTAGTAGCTGGGCACCATCTAGTTCTTCTGGTCTCAGGCTGATGAAGTCTCTGGTTTATGTAGCCCTTTCTGTCTCTTGGGCTAATACTTTCCTTGTGTCTTTGGTGGTCTTCATTCTCCTTTCCTCCAGGTGGTTGGGACAAACTGATGCATCTTAGATGGCCGTTTGCAAGCTTTTAAGACCCCAGACGCCACTCACCAAAGTGGGATGCAGAATATTTTCTTAATAAGCTTTGTTATGCCAGTTGACGTAGATGTCCCTTGAAAGCATGGTCCCCAGACCCCCACCCCTGCTACTCTGTCCCTCTAAGTGTTTGATTGTATTCAGGAAATTTCTTAGCTTTGGTTTAATCCAGTTGTGCTGACTTCCCCTGTAGTGTGTGGTGTCCTTCCCTTCACCTAAGATAATTCTTATCTACCATCTAGTTAGTGAATAACCCTCACCCTCCCTCCCAACCCTCGTAACCATCAAAGAATGTTTTCTTCTGTGTTTAAATCTTTTCTTGAGTTCTTATAATAGTTGTCTTATACAATATTTGTCCTTCTTTGACTGACTAAATTAAAGTCCTCCACATTCCTCCATATTATGTTTCACAGCTTCATCATTATTCTTTATCATTGTGTAGTGTTCCATTGTGTGGATATACCATAATTTGTTTATCCATTCTTCCGTTGATGGACATCTAGATTGTTTTCATCTTTTTGCTACCCTGAACAGTGATGCCGTGAACATGGGTGTGCATGTATCTATTCATGTGACGGCTCTTATGTCTCTAAGACATATTCCAAGGAGCAGGATTGCTGGATCTTATAGTACTTCTATGCCTAGCTTTTTAAGGAAGCGCCAAATCAATTTGCAAAGTTGTACCATTTTACATTCCCACCAACAGTGTGTAAGTGTTCCAGTCTCTCCACAACCTCTCCAGCATGTGTTGTTTTGTGGTTTTTTTTATTAATGCTAGCCTTGTTGAGGAGAGGTGATATCTCATTGTAGTTTTGATCTGCATTTCTCTAATGGCTAATGATCTTGAGCATTTCTTCATGTGTCTATTAGCTGCCTGAATATCTTCTTTGGTGAAGTGTCTGTTCATATTCTTTGCCCATTTTTTAGTTGGGTTATTTGTCTTTTTGTTGTTGAGGTTTTGAAGTATTTTGTAGTTTTCAGAGATTAGACGGTGATCAGATATGTTGTAGCCAAAAATGTTTTCCCAGTCTGTAGGTTGTCTTTTTACTCTTTTGGTGAAGTCTTTTGATGAGCGTAAGTATTTGATTTTTAGGAGCTCCCAGTTATCTAGTCTCTCTTCTGGTACATGTGCATTGTTACTTATGGTTCATATTCTGTTTATGCTATGTATTAGGGCTCCTAGCATTGTCCCTCTTTTTTCTTCCATGATCATTATTTTCAATTTTATATTTAGGTCTTTGATCCATTTTGAGTTAGTTTTTGTGCATAGTGTGAAGTATGGGTCTTGTTTCAGTTTTTTGCTGATGGATATCAGGTTATGCCAGCAGCATTTGTTAAATTAATGGACTTTGGGCCTTTGTTGAATATCAGCTGCTCATAAGTGGATGAATTTATGTCTGGATTCTCAATTCTGTTCCATTGGTCTATGCATCTGTTGTAGTACCAGTATCAGGCTGTTTTGACTACTGTGGTGGTATAATAGTTTCTAAAATAAGGTAGTGTGAGGCCTCTCACTTTGTTCTTCTTCTTGAGTCATGTTTTATTTATTCAGGGCCTCTTCCCTTTCCATGTGAAGTTGGTGATTTGTTTCTCCATCTCATTAAAAAATGCCGGTGGAATTTAGATCGGGATTGCATTGTATCTGTAGATCTTTTTGGTTAGAAGAGACATTTTCACAATGTTGAATCTTCGTATCCATGAGGAGGTATGATTTTCCACTTATGCAGGTCTCTTTTGGTTTCTTGCAGTAGTGTCTTTTAGTTTTCATTGTATAGGTCTTTTACGCCTCTGGTTAGATTTATTCCTAAGTATTTTGTCTTCTTGGGGGCTGTTATAAATGATATTGATTTGGTAATTTCCTCTTCGAAGTTTGTTGATGTAGAGGAATCCAACTGATTATTGTATGTTTATCTTGTATCCTGAAACTTTGCTGTAATCTTCTACTAGTTCCAGTAGTTTTCTTGTGGATTCTTTGCAGTTTTCTGTGTATAAGATCATATCATCTGCAAATAGAGATACTTTGACTTCTTCCCTACCAGTTTGGATGGACTTTATTTCTTTTTCTAGACTAATTGCTCTGGCTAAGACCTCCAGCACAATGTTGAATAAGAGTCGTGATAAAGGGCATCCTTGTCTGGTTCCCATTCTCAAGGGGAAGTCTTCCAAAGTCTCTCCATTTAGGATGATGATGGCTGTTGGCTTTGTATAAGTGGCCTTAATTATATTGAGGAATTTCCCATCTATTCCTATTTTGTTGAGAGTTTTTATCATGAATGGGTGTTGGACTTTGTCAAATGCCTTTTCTGCATAGATTTATAAGATCACGTGGTTCTTGTCTTTTGTTTTATTAATGTGATGGACTACGTTGATTGTTTATCTAATGTTGAACCATCCCTGCATACCTGGTATAATTCCCACTTGGTCATGGTGGATTATTTTTTTGATATGTTGCTGAATTCTGTAGGCTAGAATTTTGCTGAAGATATTTGCATCTATGTTTATGAGGGATATTGATCTATAATTTTCTTTTTTTGTGCTGTCTTTACCTGGTTTTGGTATCAGGGTTATGCTGGCTTCATAGAATGAGTTTGGGAGTATTCCATCCTTTTCTATACTCTGAAATACCTTTAGTAGTAGTGGTATTAACTCTTCTCTTTAAGTTTGGTAGAATTCTCTTGTGAAGCTGTCCCAGTCAGGACTTTTTTTTGTTGGGAGTTTTTAAATTACCTTTTCAATCTTTTCTTTTGTTATGGGTGTATTTAGTTGTTCTGCCTCTCTTTGTGTTACTTTAGGTAGATGGTGAGTTTTTTTGAAATTTGACCATTTCCTCTAGGTTTTCAAATTTGTTAGAGCACAATTTTTCATAGTATTCTGTTATAATTCTTTTAATTTCTGTTGGATCTGTTTGTGATATCACCCATCTCATTTCTTATATGGGTTATATGCTTCCTGTCCTGTTTTTCTTTTGTCAGTTTGGCCAATGGTTTATTGATTTTGTTGATCTTTACAAAGAACCAGCGTTTGGTCTTGTTAAGTCTTTCAATTGTTTTTCTATTCTCTATTTCATTTAATTCTTTTCTAATTATTATTATTTCTTTTGGTGCCTGAGGGCTTCTTTTCCTGCTCTCTTTCTACTTGTTCGAGTTGTAGGGTTAATGTTTTGTTTATGGCCCTTTCTTCTTTTTGGATATGTGCATGTATTTCTATGAACTGACTTCTGAGCACTGCTTTTAGTGTGTTTCAAAGGTTCTAGTAGGATGTGTTTTCATTCTCATTTGATTCTATGAATTTCTTTATTCCCTCCTTCATTTCTTCTATAACCCAGTAGTTTTTGAGCAAAGTGTTGTTCAGTTTCTATCTGTTTGATTTTTTTTCCTTACTTTTTCTGTTTTTGATTTCTACTTTTATGGCTTTATGGTCAGAAAAGACGTTTTGTAATATTTTGATGCTTTGGATTTTGTTAAGGCTTGCTTTATGGCCTAATACGTGTTCTATTCTGAAGTAAGTTCCATGTGCATTGGAAAAGAAAATATACTTGGCTACTGTTGGGTAGAATATTCGGTATATGTCTATGAGATCAAGCTGATTTTCTGTGTTTTTGTTGAGCTTCTTTCTGGATCTTCTGTCCTTCACCAAAAGTGGTGTGTTGAAGTCTCTTACTACTATTGTGGAGATGTCTATCTCTCTTTTCAATGCTATTAGTTTGTTTTATGTATTTTGGAGCTCTGTCATTAGGTACGTAAATATTTATTATAGTTACGTCTTCCTGGTGTATTGACCCTTTAATCACTATATTGTGCCCTTCCTTATCCTTTGTGGTGGATTTTACTTTAAAGTCTATTTTGTCAGAGATTAATATTGCCACTCCTGCTCTTTTTTGAGTGTT